>NW_027182813.1:4902500-5005000 GCF_041146395.1 Eulemur rufifrons | reverse complement strand
TCAAGGGTTAGGGTTTTTGTTAGGCATAGCGTTGGGGTTAGAAGTAAGGGTTACTGTCAGTGTTAGGGTTGTAGGTAGGGTTACGGTTAGGGTTAGCGGTTTAGAATTAGGGTTAGGGATTAGGTGTCACAGTGATGACTAGGAGATAGGGTTAGAATTATGGGATAGGGGTTGTTCTCAGGAAATGGGTTATGCATTAACGTTAGGATAAGAGGTTAAAGTTAGGCGCACGGTGAGGTTTACGTGTTAGGGGGAGAAATAGGAACAGGGTTGGGTGTTATGTTCAGGGTTAGGGTTATCTGTTAAAGGTATTGTTTATGCTTAGCGCACGGGCCCTGTCTGCATTAGGCGGGCGGAGGGAGTTTAGGGGGCTGGGATTGTACCCGGGAACCCACTCTATCATACTCTGTGTATGGGCCCGTGGGTTTCATGCAGGACCCAGTGGTAGAGCCTCCTTTCACGCATGGCATGGGAGGATTGCAGGTTTTCTAAACTCTAAGAAAGCAAGAAGTCTGAGAATTCGATTTAGGGTTAGGATTCTGGTTAGGGTTAAGGATGAAGTTTAGTGTTAGGGTGAGGGCTTAGGGTTAGGGAATAGGGTTAGAGTTAAAGGTTACTCTTAGGTTTAACGGTTACACTTTGGTTTAGGGTTGAGGTTTACGGTTAGGGTTAAGATGAGGGGTTAGGGTTTGGTACAGGGTTAGGGTTAAGTGTTAGGTTTAGGGTTGAAGATTAGGATTAGGGTTAGGATTAAAGGTTAGCGTGAGAGTTAACGCTTAGGGTTAAGGTTAAGAGTTAGGGTTTAGGGTTAGGCTTAGGGTTAGTTTTAGGGTTAGAGTTATGTGCTATGGTTTGTGTTAGAGGTTAGGGTTAGGTTTACTGGTCACGGATAGGGTTACATTTAGGAGTTAGCATTAGGGTTAGGGTTAGGGTTAGGGTTAAGGTATAGGATTAGGGTTAAGTGTTGGGCTTAGGGTTAGGGTTTAGTGTTAGGGTTAGCATAAAGGATTAGGGTTAGGGTCAGGGTTATATTCTTGGGTGCTGGTAATGGTTAGGGTCAGGGTGAAGGTTCACGGATAGGGTTAGTGTTAAGGGTTACGGGTAGGTTTAGGGTTCAGGGTTAGTGTTAGCATTAGGGCTTAAGGTTAGGATTAGGCGGTAGGTTAGATTTAGGGTTAGATCTAGGCGTTAGGGTAAGGGCTAGCGTTAGGGTTAAGAGATAGGGTTAGGTTTAATGCTTAGGATTAGGGTTAGGGTTTGGGGTTAAAGTAAGTGTTAGGGGTTAGGTTTAAGGATCCAAGGTTAGGGTTATTTTTAGCTGTAGTGTTAGGGTTAGGGATAAGGGATCCCATTAGCATTAAGGGTCTACCTTACCGTAGGGTTAAGGGTTAGGCTTAGAGTTAAAGGTTAAGGTTAGGGTCAGGGTTAAGATTTAGGGTGAGGGTTAACAGTTAGGGTAAAGGTTAAGCGTTAGGGTTAGGGATTAGTGATTAGGGTTTTTGGTTAGTGTTAGGGTTAGCGGTTAGGAGTTAGTGTTTTATGAAGGGGTATGGTTAGAATTAGGATTGGGGTTAGAGTTAGGGTGAGGTATAGCGGTTAGATTTAGGGGTTAGTTTTAGGGTAAAAGATATTATTAGGGTTACGGGTTGGGATTAGGTTTAGGGTTAAAGTTTACTGCTAGGGGTAGGGATAGGGTTCAGGGTTAGCTTTAGGGGTTCTGGTTAGGGTTAGGTGTTAGGTTAGTGTCAGGGTTAGGTCTAGTCGTGAGGGTAAGGTTTAGGGTTAGCTTTAAGAGCTAGGGTTAGGTTTAATGGTTAGGATTAGGATTAGGGTTAAGGGTTAGGGTAAGGCTTAGGGGTTAGTGTGAAGGGTTAGGGTCAAGGGTTAGGGTTTTTGTTAGGCATAGCGTTGGGGTTAGAAGTAAGGGTTACTGTCAGTGTTAGGGTTGTAGGTAGGGTTACGGTTAGGGTTAGCGGTTTAGAATTAGGGTTAGGGATTAGGTGTCACAGTGATGACTAGGAGATAGGGTTAGAATTATGGGATATGGGTTGTTCTCAGGAAATGGGTTATGCATTAACGTTAGGATAAGAGGTTAAAGTTAGGCGCACGGTCAGGTTTACGTGTTCAGGGGAGAAATAGGAACAGGGTTGGGTGTTATGTTCAGGGTTAGGGTTATCTGTTAAAGGTATTGTTTATGCTTAGCGCACGGACCCTGTCTGCATTAGGCGGGCGGGGGTAGTTTAGGGGGCTGGGATTGTACCTGGGAACCCACTCTATCATACTCTGGTTATGGGCCCGTGGGTTTCATGCAGGACACAGTGGTAGAGCCTCCTTTCACGCATGGCATGGGAGGATTGCAGGCTTTCTAAACCCTAAGGAAGCGAGAAGTCTGAGAATTAGATTTAGGGTTAGGATTATGGTTAGGGTTAAGGATGAAGTTTAGTGTTAGGGTGAGGGCTTAGGGTTAGGGATTAGGGTTAGGGTTAAAGTTTACTCTTAGGTTTAACGGTTACACTTTGGTTTAGGGTTGAGGTTTAAGGTTAGGATTAAGATGAGGGGTTAGGGTTTGGTACAGGGTTAGGGTTAAGTGTTAGGTTTAGGGTTGAAGATTAGGATTAGGGTTAGGATTAAAGGTTAGTGTGAGAGTTAATGCTTAGGGTTAAGGTTAAGGGTTTGGGTTTAGGGTTAGGGTTAGGGTTAGGGTTAGTTTTAGGGTTAGAGTTATGTGCTATGGTTTGTTGTAGAGGTTAGGGTTAGGTTTACTGGTCACGGTTAGGGTTACGTTTAGGGGGTGGCATTAGGGTTAGGGTTAGGGTTAAGGGATAGGATTAGGGATAAGTGTTGGGCTTAGGGTTAGGGTTTAGTGTTAGGGTTAGCATTAAGGATTAGGTTCAGGGTCAGAGTTAAATGTTTGGGTCCGGTAAATGGTTAGGGTCAGGGTTAAGCCTCACGGATAGGGTTAGTGTTAAGGGTTACGGGGAGGTTTAGGGTTCAGGGTTAGAGTTAGCATTAGGGCTTAAGGTTAAGATTCGGCGGTAGGTTAGATTTAGGGTTAGATCTAGGCGTTAGGGTAAGGGCTAGCGTTAGGGTTAAGAGATAGGATTAGGTTTAATGCTTAGGATTAGGGTTAGGGTTTGTGGTTAAAGTAAGTGTTAGGGGTTAGTTTTAAGGATCAAAGGTTAGGGTTATTTTTAGCTGTAGTGTTAGGGTTAGGAATAAGGGATCCCATTAGCATTAAGGGTCTTCCTTACTGTAGGGTTAAGGGTTAGGCTTAGAGTTAAAGGTTAAGGTTAGGGTCAGTGTTAAGATTTAGGGTGAGGGTTAACGGTCAGGGTAAAGGTTAAGCGTTAGGGTTAGGGATTAGTGATTAGGGTTTTTGGTTAGTGTTAGGGTTAGCGGTTAGGAGTTAGTGTTTTATGAAGGGGTATGGTTAGAATTAGGATTGGGGTTAGAGTTAGGGTGAGGTATAGGGGTTAGGTTTAGGGGTTAGTTTTAGGGTAAAAGGATAGGATTAGGGTTACGGGTTGGGCTTAGGTTTAGGGTGAAAGTTTACTGCTAGGGTTAGGGATAGGGTTCAGGGTTAGCTTTAGGGGTTCTGGTTAGGGTTAGGTGTTAGGTTAGTGTCAGGGTTAGTTCTAGTCGTGAGGGTAAGGTTTAGGGTTAGCTTTAAGAGCTAGGGTTAGGTTTAATGGTTAGGATTAGGATTAGGGTTAAGGGTTAGGGTAAGGCTTAGGAGTTAGGGTGAAGGGTTAGGGTCAAGGGTTAGGGTTTTTGTTAGGCATAGCGTTGGGGTTAGAAGTAAGGGTTACTGTCAGTGTTAGGGTTGTAGGTAGGGTTAGGGTTAGGGTTAGCGGTTTAGAATTAGGGTTAGGGATTAGGTGTCACAGTGATGACTAGGAGATAGGGTTAGAATTATGGGATAGGGGCTGTTCTCCGGAAATTGGTTATGCATTAACGTTAGGATAAGAGGTTAAAGTTAGGCGCAGGGTGAGGTTTACGTGTTAAGGGGAGAAATAGGAACAGGGTTGGGTGTTATGTTCAGGGTTAGGGTTATCTGTTAAAGGTATTGTTTATGCTTAGCGCACGGGCCCTGTCTGCATTAGGCGGGCGGGGGGAGTTTAGGGGGCTGGGATTGTACCCGGGAACCCACTCTATCATACTCTGGGTATGGGCCCGTGGGTTTCATGCAGGACAGTGGTAGAGCCTCCTTTCACGCATGGCATGGGAGGATTGCAGGCTTTCTAAACTCTAAGGAAGCGAGAAGTCTGAGAATTAGATTTAGGGTTAGGATTCTGGTTAGGGTTAAGGATGAAGTTTAGTGTTAGGGTGAGGGCTTAGGGTTAGGGATTAGGGTTAGGGTTAAAGGTTACTCTAAGGTTTAACGGTTACACTTTGGTTTAGGGTTGAGGTTTACGGTTAGGGTTAAGATGAGGGGTTAGGGTTTGGTACAGGGTTAGGGTTAAGTGTTAGGTTTAGGGTTGAAGATTAGGATTAGGGTTAGGATTAAAGTTTAGCGTGAGAGTTAACGCTTAGTGTTAAGGTTAAGAGTTAGGGTTTAGGGTTAGGGTTAGGGTTAGTGTTAGTTTTAGGGTTAGAGTTATGGGCTATGGTTTGTGTTAGAGGTTAGGGTTAGGTTTACTGGTCACGGTTACGGTTACGTTTAGGGGGTAGCATTAGGGTTAGGTTTAGGGTTAAGGGATAGGATTAGGGATAAGTGTTGGGCTTAGGGTTAGGGTTTAGTGTTAGGGTTAGCATTAAGGATTAGGTTTAGGGTCAGGGTTAAATGTTTGGGTCCGGTAAATGGTTAGGGTCAGGGTTAAGGTTCACGGATAGGGTTAGTGTTAAGGATTACGGGTAGGTTTAGGGTTCAGGGTTAGAGTTAGCATTAGGGTTTAAGGTTAAGATTAGGCGGTAGGTTAGATTTAGGGTTAGATCTAGGCGTTAGGGTAAGGGGTAGCGTTAGGGTTAAGAGATAGGATTAGGTTTAATGCTTAGGATTAGGGTTAGGGTTTGCGGTTAAAGTAAGTGTTAAGGGTTAGGTTTAAGGATCCAAGGTTAGGGTTATTTTTAGCTGTAGTGTTAGGGTTAGGGATAAGGGATCCCATTAGCATTAAGGGTCTTCCTTACTGTACGGTTAAGGGTTAGGCTTAGAGTTAAAGGTTAAGGTTAGGGTCAGTGTTAAGATTTAGGGTGAGGGTTAACGGTTAGGGTAAAGGTTAAGCGTTAGGGTTAGGGATTAGTGATAAGGGTTTTTGGTTAGTGTTAGGGTTAGCGGTTAGGAGTTAGTGTTTTATGAAGGGGTATGGTTAGAATTAGGATTGGGGTTAGAGTTAGGGTGAGGTATAGGGGTTAGGTTTAGGGGTTAGTTTTAGGGTAAAAGGATAGGATTAGGGTTACGGGTTGGGCTTAGGTTTAGGGTTAAAGTTTACTGCTAGGGTTAGGGATAGGGTTCAGGGTTAGCTTTAGGGGTTCTGGTTAGGGTTAGGTGTTAGGTTAGTGTCAGGGTTAGGTCTAGTCGTGAGGGTAAGGTTTAGGGTTAGCTTTAAGAGCTAGGGTTAGGTTTAATGGTTAGGATTAGGATTAGGGTTAAGGGTTAGGGTAAGGCTTAGGGGTTAGGGTGAAGGGTTAGGGTCAACGGTTAGGGTTTTTGTTAGGCATAGCGTTGGGGTTAGAAGTAAGGGTTACTGTCAGTGTTAGGGTTGTAGGTAGGGTTACGGTTAGGGTTAGCTGTTTAGAATTAGGTGTCACAGTGATGACTAGGAGATAGGGTTAGAATTATGGGATAGGGGTTGTTCTCAGGAAATGGGTTATGCATTAACGTTAGGATAAGAGGTTAAAGTTAGGCGCACGGTGAGTTTTACGTGTTAAGGGGAGAAATAGGAACAGGGTTGGGTGTTATGTTCAGGGTTAGGGTTATCTGTTAAAGGTATTGTTTATGCTTAGCGCACGGGCCCTGTCTGCATTAGGCGGGCGGGGGGAGTTTAGAGGGCAGGGATTGTACCCGGGAACCCACTCTATCATACTCTGGGTATGGGCCCGTGGGTTTCATGCAGGACACAGTGGTAGAGCCTCCTTTCACGCATGGCATGGGAGGATTGCAGGCTTTCTAAACTCTAAGAAAGCAAGAAGTCTGAGAATGAGATTTAGGGTTAGGATTCTGGTTAGGGTTAAGGATGAAGTTTAGTGTTAGGGTCAGGGCTTCGTGTTAGGGATTAGGGTTAGGGTTAAAGGTTACTCTTAGGTTTAACGGTTACACTTTGGTTTAGGGTTGAGGTTTACGGTTAGGGTTAAGATGAGGGGTTAGGGTTTGGTACAGGGTTAGGGTTAAGTGTTAGGTTTACGGTTGAAGACTAGGATTAGGGTTAGGATTAATGGTTAGCGTGAGAGTTAACGCTTAGGGTTAAGGTTATGAGTTAGGGTTTAGGTTTAGGGTTAGGGTTAGTTTTATGGTTAGAGTTATGTGCTATGCTTTGTGTTAGATGTTAGGGTTAGGTTTACTGGTCACGGTGAGGGTTACGTTTAGGGGTTAGCATTAGGGTTAGGGTTAGGGTTAAGGGATAGGATTAGGGTTAAGTGTTGGGCTTAGGGTTAGGGTTTAGTGTTAAGGTTAGCATTAAGGATTAGGGTTAGGGTTAGGGTTAAATGCTTGGGTGCGGGTAATGGTTAGGGTCAGGGTTAAGGTTCACGGATAGGGTTAGTGTTAAGGGTTACGGGTAGGTTTAGTGTTCAGGGTTAGTGTTAGCATTAGGGCTTAAGGTTAGGATTAGGCGGCATGTTAGATTTAGGGTTAGATCTAGGCGTTAGGGTAAGGGCTAGCGTTAGGGTTAAGAGATAGGGTTAGGTTTAATGCTTAGGATTAGGGTTAGGGTTTGGGGTTAAAGTAAGTGTTAGGGGTTATGTTTAAGGATCCAAGGTTAGGGTTATTTTTAGCTGTAGTGTTAGGGTTAGGGATAAGGGATCCCATTAGCATTAACGGTCTTCCTTACTGTAGGGTTAAGGGTTAGGCTTAGAGTTAAAGGTTAAGGTTAGGGTCAGTGTTAAGATTTAGGGTGAGGGTTAACGGTCAGGGTAAAGGTTAAGCGTTAGGGTTAGGGATTAGTGATTAGGGTTTTTGGTTAGTGTTATGGTTAGCGGTTAGGAGTTAGTGTTTTATGAAGGGGTATGGTTAGAATTAGGATTGGGGTTAGAGTTAGGGTGAGGTATAGGGGTTAGGTTTAGGGGTTAGTTTTAGGGTAAAAGGATAGGATTAGGGTTACGGGTTGGGCTTAGGTTTAGGGTTAAAGTTTACTGCTAGGGTTAGGGATAGGGTTCAGGGTTAGCTTTAGGGGTTCTGGTTAGGGTTAGGTGTTAGGTTAGTGTCAGGGTTAGGTCTAGTCGTGAGGGTAAGGTTTAGGGTTAGCTTTAAGAGCTAGGGTTAGGTTTAATGGTTAGGATTAGGATTAGGGTTAAGGGTTAGGGTAAGGCTTAGGGGTTAGGGTGAAGGGTTAGGGTCAAGGGTTAGGGTTTTTGTTAGGCATAGCGTTGGGGTTAGAAGTAAGGGTTACTGTCAGTGTTAGGGTTGTAGGTAGGGTTACGGTTAGGGTTAGCGGTTTAGAATTAGGGTTAGGGATTAGGTGTCACAGTGATGACTAGGAGATAGGGTTAGAATTATGGGACAGGCGTTGTTCTCAGGAAATGGGTTATGCATTAACTTTAGGATAAGAGGTTAAAGTTAGGCGCACGGTGAGGTTTACGTGTTAAGGGGAGAAATAGGAACAGGGTTGGGTGTTATGTTCAGGGTTAGGGTTATCTGTTAAAGGTATTGTTTAAGCTTAGCGCACGGGCCCTGTCTGCATTAGGCGGGCGGAGGGAGTTTAGGGGGCTGGGATTGTACCCGGGAACCCACTCTATCATACTCTGGGTATGGGCCCGTGGGTTTCATGCAGGACACAGTGGTAGAGCCTCCTTTCACGCATGGCATGGGAGGATTGCAGGCTTTCTAAACTCTAAGAAAGCAAGAAGTCTGAGAATTAGATTTAGGGTTAGGATTCTGGTTAGGGTTAAGGATGAAGTTTAGTGTTAGGGTGAGGGCTTAGGGTTAGGGATTAGGGTTAGGGTTAAAGGTTACTCTAAGGTTTAACGGTTACACTTTGGTTTAGGGTTGAGGTTTACGCTTAGGGTTAAGATGAGGGGTTAGGGTTTGGTACAGGGTTAGGGTTAAGTGTTAGGTTTAGGGTTGAAGATTAGGATTAGGGTTAGGATTAAAGGTTAGCGTGAGAGTTAACGCTTAGGGTTAAGGTTAAGAGTTAGGGTTTAGGGTTAGGGTTAGGGTTAGGGTTAGTTTTAGGGTTAGAGTTATGTGCTATGGTTTGTGTTAGAGGTTAGGGTTAGGTTTACTGGTCACGGTTAGGGTTACGTTTAGGGGTTAGCATTAGGGTTAGGGTTAGGGTTAAGGGATAGGATTAGGGTTAAGTGTTGGGCTTAGGGTTAGGGTTTAGTGTTAAGGTTAGCATTAAGGATTAGGGTTAGGGTTAGGGTTAAATGCTTGGGTGCGGGTAATTGTTAGGGTCAGGGTTAAGGTTGACAGATAGGGTTAGTGTTAAGGGTTACGGGTAGGTTTAGGGTTCAGGGTTAGTGTTAGCATTAGGGCTTAAGGTTAGGATTAGGCGGTAGGTTAGATTTAGGGTTAGATCTAGGCGTTAGGGTAAGGGCTAGCGTTAGGGTTAAGAGATAGGGTTAGGTTTAATGCTTAGGATTAGGGTTAGGGTTTGGGGTTAAAGTAAGTGTTAGGGGTTAGGTTCAAGGATCCAAGGTTAGGGTTATTTTTAGCTGTAGTGTTAGTGTTAGGGATAAGGGATCCCGTTAGCATTAAGGGTCTTCCTTACTGTAGGGTTAAGTGTTAGGCTTAGAGTTAAAGTTAAGGTTAGGGTCACTGTTAAAACTTAGGGTGAGGGATAACGGTTAGGGTAAAGGTTAAGCGTTAGGGTTAGGGATTAGTGATTAGGGTTTTTGGTTAGTGTTAGGGTTAGCGGTTAGGAGTTAGTGTTTTATGAAGGGGTATGGTTAGAATTAGGATTGGGGTTAGAGTTAGGGTGAGGTATAGGGGTTAGGTTTAGGGGTTAGTTTTAGGGTAAAAGGATAGGATTAGGGTTACGGGTTGGGCTTATGTTTAGGGTTAAAGTTTACTGCTAGGGTTAGGGATAGGGTTCAGGGTTAGCTTTAGGGGTTCTGGTTAGTGTTAGGTGTTAGGTTAGTGTCAGGGTTAGGTCTAGTCGTGAGGGTAAGGTTTAGGGTTAGCTTTAAGAGCTAGGTTTAGGTTTAATGGTTAGGATTAGGATTAGGGTTAAGGGTTAGGGTAAGGCTTAGGGGTTAGGGTGAAGGGTTAGGGTCAAGGGTTAGGGTTTTTGTTAGGCATAGCGTTGGGGTTAGAAGTAAGGGTTACTGTCAGTGTTAGGGTTGTAGGTAGGGTTACGGTTAGGGTTAGCGGTTTAGAATTAGGGTTAGGGATTAGGTGTCACAGTGATGACTAGGAGATAGGGTTAGAATTATGGGATAGGGGTTGTTCTCAGGTAATGGGTTATGCATTAACGTTAGGATAAGAGGTTAAAGTTAGGCGCACGGTGAGGTTTACGTGTTAAGGGGAGAAATAGGAACAGGGTTGGGTGTTATGTTCAGGGTTAGGGTTATCTGTTAAAGGTATTGTTTATGCTTAGCGCACGGGCCCTGTCTGCATTAGGCGGGCGGAGGGAGTTTAGGGGGCTGGGATTGTACCCGGGAACCCACTCTATCATACTCTGGGTATGGGCCCGTGGGTTTCATGCAGGACCCAGTGGTAGAGCCTCCTTTCACGCATGGCATGGGAGGATTGCAGGTTTTCTAAACTCTAAGAAAGCAAGAAGTCTGAGAATTCGATTTAGGGTTAGGATTCTGGTTAGGGTTAAGGATGAAGTTTAGTGTTAGGGTGAGGGCTTAGGGTTAGGGAATAGGGTTAGAGTTAAAGGTTACTCTTAGGTTTAACGGTTACACTTTGGTTTAGGGTTGAGGTTTACGGTTAGGGTTAAGATGAGGGGTTAGGGTTTGGTACAGGGTTAGGGTTAAGTGTTAGGTTTAGGGTTGAAGATTAGGATTAGGGTTAGGATTATAGGTTAGCGTGAGAGTTAACGCTTAGGGTTAAGGTTAAGAGTTAGGGTTTAGGGTTAGGGTTAGGGTTAGTTTTAGGGTTAGAGTTATGTGCTATGGTTTGTGTTAGAGGTTAGGGTTAGGTTTACTGGTCACGGATAGGGTTACATTTAGGAGTTAGCATTAGGGTTAGGGTTAGGGTTAGGGTTAAGGGATAGGATTAGGGTTAAGTGTTGGGCTTAGGGTTAGGGTTTAGTGTTAGGGTTAGCATAAAGGATTAGGGTTAGGGTCAGGGTTAAATTCTTGGGTGCTGGTAATGGTTAGGGTCAGGGTGAAGGTTCACGGATAGGGTTAGTGTTAAGGGTTACGGGTAGGTTTAGGGTTCAGGGTTAGTGTTAGCATTAGGGCTTAAGGTTAGGATTAGGCGGTAGGTTAGATTTAGGGTTAGATCTAGGCGTTAGGGTAAGGGCTAGCGTTAGGGTTAAGAGATAGGGTTAGGTTTAATGCTTAGGATTAGGGTTAGGGTTTGGGGTTAAAGTAAGTGTTAGGGGTTAGGTTTAAGGATCCAAGGTTAGGGTTATTTTTAGCTGTAGTGTTAGGGTTAGGGATAAGGGATCCCATTAGCATTAAGGGTCTTCCTTCCTGTAGGGTTAAGGGTTAGGCTTAGAGTTACAGGTTAAGGTTAGGGTCAGTGTTAAGATTTAGGGTGAGGGTTAATGGTCAGGTTAAAGGTTAAGCGTTAGGGTTAGGGATTAGTGATTAGGGTTTTTGGTTAGTGTTAGGGTTAGCGGTTAGGAGTTAGTGTTTTATGAAGGGGTATGGTTAGAATTAGGATTGGGGTTAGAGTTAGGGTGAGGTATAGGGGTTAGGTTTAGGGGTTAGTTTTAGGGTAAAAGGATAGGATTAGGGTTACGGGTTGGGCTTAGGTTTAGGGTTAAAGTTTACTGCTAGGGTTAGGGATAGGGTTCAGGGTTAGCTTTAGGGGTTCTGGTTAGTGTTAGGTGTTAGGTTAGTGTCAGGGTTAGGTCTAGTCGTGAGGGTAAGGTTTAGGGTTAGCTTTAAGAGCTAGGGTTAGGTTTAATGGTTAGGATTAGGATTACGATTAAGGGTTAGGGTAAGGCTTAGGGGTTAGGGTGAAGGGTTAGGGTCAAGGGTTAGGGTTTTTGTTAGGCATGGCGTTGGGGTTAGAAGTAAGGGTTACTGTCAGTGTTAGGGTTGTAGGTAGGGTTACGGTTAGGGTTAGCGGTTTAGAATTAGGGTTAGGGATTAGGTGTCACAGTGATGACTAGGAGATAGGGTTAGAATTATGGGATAGGGTTTGTTCTCAGGAAATGGGTTACGCATTAACGTTAGGATAAGAGGTTAAAGTTTGGCGCACGGTGAGGTTTACGTGTTAAGGGGAGAAATAGGAACAGGGTTGGGTGTTATGTTCAGAGTTAGGGTTATCTGTTAAAGGTATTGTTTATGCTTAGCGCACGGGCCCTGTCTGCATTAGGCAGGTGGGGGGAGTTTAGGGGGCTGGGATTGTACCCGGGAACCCACTCTATCATACTCTGGGTATGGGCCCGTGGGTTTCATGCAGGACACAGTGGTAGAGCCTCCTTTCACGCATGGCATGGGAGGATTGCAGGCTTTCTAAACTCTAAGAAAGCAAGAAGTCTGAGAATTAGATTTAGGGTTAGGATTCTGGTTAGGGTTAAGGATGAAGTTTAGTGTTAGGGTGAGGGCTTAGGGTTAGGGATTAGGGTTAGGGTTAAAGGATACTCTTAGGTATAACGGTTACACTTTGGTTTAGGGTTTAGGTTTACGCTTAGGGTTAAGATGAGGGGTTAGGGTTTGGTACAGGGTTAGGGTTAAGTGTTAGATTTAGGGTTGAAGATTAGGATTAGGGTTAGGATTAAAGGTTAGCATGAGAGTTAACGCTTAGGGTTAAGGTTAAGAGTTAGGGTTTAGGGTTAGGGTTAGGGTTAGGGTTAGTTTTACGGTTAGAGATATGTGCTGTGGTTTGTGTTAGAGGTTAGGGTTAGGTTTACTGGTCACGGTTAGGGTTACGTTTAGGGGGTAGCATTAAGGTTAGGGTTAGGGTTAAGGGATATGATTAGGGTTAAGTGTTGGGCTTAGGGTTAGGGTTTAGTGTTAGGGTTAGCATTAAGGATTAAGGTTAGAATCAAGGTTAAATGCTTGGGTGCGGGTAATGGTTAGGGTCAGGTTAATGTTCAAGGACAGGGTTAGTGTTAAGGGTTACGGGTAGGTTTAGGGTTAAGGGTTAGTGTTAGCATTAGGGCTTAAGGTTAGGATTAGGCGGTAGGTTAGATTTAGGGTTAGATCTAGGCGTTAGTGTAAGGGCTAGCGTTAGGGTTAAGAGATAGGTTTAGGTTTAATGCTTAGGATTAGGGTTAGGGTTTGGGGTTAAAGTAAGTGTTAGGGGTTAGGTTTAAGGATCCAAGGTTAGGGTTATTTTTAGCTGTAGTGTTAGGGTTAGGGATAAGGGATCCCATTAGCATTAAGGGTCTTCCTTACTGTAGGGTTAAGGGTTAGGCTTAGAGTTAAAGGTGAAGGTTAGGGTCAGTGTTAAGATTTAGGGTGAGGGTTAACGCTTAGGGTAAAGGTTAAGCGTTAGGGTTAGGGATTAGTGATTAGGGTTTTTGGTTAGTGTTAGGGATAGCGGTTAGGAGTTAGTGTTTTATGAAGGGGTATGGTTAGAATTAGGATTGGGGTTAGAGTTAGGGTGAGGTATAGGGGTTAGGTTTAGGGGTTAGTTTTAGGGTAAAAGGATAGGATTAGTGTTACAGGTGGGCTTAGGTTTAGGGTTAAAATTTACTGCTAGGGTTAGGGATAGGGTTCAGGGTTAGCTTTAGGGGTTCTGGTTAGGGTTAGGTGTTAGGTTAGTGTCAGGGTTAGGTCTAGTCGTGAGGGTAAGGTTTAGGGTTAGCTTTAAGAGCTAGGGTTAGGTTTAATGGTTAGGATTAGGTTTAGGATTAAAGGTTAGGGTAAGGCTTAGGGGTTAGGGTCAAGGGTTAGGGTCAAGGGTTAGGGTTTTTGTTAGGCATAGCGTTGGGGTTAGATGTAAGGGTTACTGTCAGTGTTAGGGTTGTAGGTAGGGTTACGGTTAGGGTTAGCAGTTTAGAATTAGGGTTAGGGATTAGGTGTCACAGTGATGACTAGGAGATAGGGTTAGAATTATGGGATAGGGGTTGTTCTCAGGAAATGGGTTATGCATTAACGTTAGGATAAGAGGTTAAAGTTAGGCGCACGGTGAGGTTTACGTGTTAAGGGGAGAAATAGGAACAGGGTTGGGTGTTATGTTCAGGGTTAGGGTTATCTGTTAAAGGTATTGTTTATGCTTAGCGCACGGGCCCTGTCTGCATTAGGCGGGCGGGGGGAGTTTAGGGGGCTGCGATTGTACCCGGGAACCCACTCTATCATACTCTGGGTATGGGCCCGTGGGTTTCATGCAGGACACAGTGGTAGAGCCTCCTTTCACGCAAGGCATGGGAGGATTGCAGGCTTTCTAAACTCTAAGAAAGCAAGAAGTCTGAGAATTAGATTTAGGGTTAGGATTCTGGTTAGGGTTAAGGATGAAGTTTAGTGTTAGGGTGAGGGCTTAGGGTTAGGGAATAGGGTTAGGGTTAAAGGTTACTCTTAGGTTTAACGGTTACACTTTGGTTTAGGGTTGAGGTTTACGCTTAGGGTTAAGATGAGGGGTTAGGGTTTGGTACAGGGTTAGGGTTAAGTGTTAGGTTTAGGGTTGAAGATTAGGATTAGGGTTAGGATTAAAGGTTAGCGTGAGAGTTAACGCTTAGGGTTAAGGTTAAGAGTTAGGGTTTAGGGTTAGGGTTAGGGTTAGGGTTAGTTTTAGGGTTAGAGTTATGTGCTATGGTTTGTGTTAGAGGTTAGGGTTAGGTTTACTGGTCACGGTTAGGGTTACGTTTAGGGGTTAGCATTAGGGTTAGGGTTAGGGTTAAGGGATAGGATTAGGGTTAAGTGTTGGGCTTAGGGTTAGGGTTTAGTGTTAAGGTTAGCATTAAGGATTAGGGTTAGGGTTAGGGTTAAATGCTTGGGTGCGGGTAATGGTTAGGGTCAGGTTAATGTTCAAGGATAGGGTTAGTGTTAAGTGTTACGGGTAGGTTTAGGGTTCAGGGTTAGTGTTAGCATTAGGGCTTAAGGTTAGGATTAGGCGGTAGGTTAGATTTAGGGTTAGATCTAGGCGTTAGGGTAAGGGCTAGCTTAGGGTTAAGAGATAGGGTTAGGTTTAATGCTTAGGATTAGGGTTAGGGTTTGGGGTTAAAGTAAGTGTTAGGGGTTAGGTTTAAGGATCCAAGGTTAGGGTTATTTTTAGCTGTAGTGTTAGGGTTAGGGATAAGGGATCCCATTAGCATTAAGGGTCTTCCTTACTGTAGGGTTAAGGGTTAGGCTTAGAGTTAAAGTTTAAGGTTAGGGTCAGTGTTAAGATTTAGGGTGAGGGTTAATGCTTAGGGTAAAGGTTAAGCGTTAGGGTTAGGGATTAGTGATTAGGGTTTTTGGTTAGTGTTAGGGATAGCGGTTAGGAGTTAGTGTTTTATGAAGGGGTATGGTTAGAATTAGGATTGGGGTTAGAGTTAGGGTGAGGTATAGGGGTTAGGTTTAGGGGTTAGTTTTAGGGTAAAAGGATAGGATTAGGGTTACGGGTTGGGCTTAGGTTTAGGGTTAAAGTTTACTGCTAGGGTTAGGGATAGGGTTCAGGGTTAGCTTTAGGGGTTCTGGCTAGGGTTCGGTGTTAGGTTAGTGTCAGGGTTAGGTCTAGTCGTGAGGGTAAGGTTTAGGGTTAGCTTTAAGAGCTAGGGTTAGGTTTAATGGTTAGGATTAGGATTAGGATTACAGGTTAGGGTAAGGCTTAGGGGTTAGGGTGAAGGGTTAGGGTCAACGGTTAGGGTTTTTGTTAGGCATAGCGTTGGGGTTAGATGTAAGGGTTACTGTCAGTGTTAGGGTTGTAGGTAGGGTTACGGTTAGGGTTAGCGGTTTAGAATTAGGGTTAGGGATTAGGTGTCACAGTGATGACTAGGAGATAGGGTTAGAATTATGGGATAGGGGTTGTTCTCAGGAAATGGGTTATGCATTAACGTTAGGATAAGAGGTTAAAGTTAGGCGCACGGTGAGGTTTACGTGTTAAGGGGAGAAATAGGAACAGGGTTGGGTGTTATGTTCAGGGTTAGGGTTATCTGTTAAAGGTATTGTTTATGCTTAGCGCACGGGCCCTGTCTGCATTAGGCGGGCGGGGGGAGTTTAGGGGGCTGGGATTGTACCCGGGAACCCACTCTATCATACTCTGGGTATGGGCCCGTGGGTTTCATGCAGGACACAGTGGTAGAGCCTCCTTTCACGCAAGGCATGGGAGGATTGCAGGCTTTCTAAACTCTAAGAAAGCAAGAAGTCTGAGAATTAGATTTAGGGTTAGGATTCTGGTTAGGGTTAAGGATGAATTTTAGTGTTAGGGTGAGGGCTTAGGGTTAGGGATTAGGGTTAGGGTTAAAGGTTACTCTAAGGTTTAACGGTTACACTTTGGTTTAGGGTTGAGGTTTACGCTTAGGGTTAAGATGAGGGGTTAGGGTTTGGTACAGGGTTAGGGTTAAGTGTTAGGTTTAGGGTTGAAGATTAGGAATAGGGTTAGGATTAAAGGTTAGCGTGAGAGTTAACGCTTAGGGTTAAGGTTAAGAGTTAGGGTTTAGGGTTAGGGTTAGGGTTAGGGTTAGTTTTAGGGTTAGAGTTATGTGCTATGGTTTGTGTTAGAGGTTAGGGTTAGGTTTACTGGTCACGGTTAGGGTTACGTTTAGGGGTTAGCATTAGGGTTAGGCTTAGGGTTAAGGGATAGGATTAGGGTTAAGTGTTGGGGTTAGGGTTAGGGTTTAGTGTTAGGGTTAGCATTAAGGATTAGGGTTAGGGTCAGGGTTAAATGCTTGGGTGCGGGTTATTGTTAGGGTCAGGACTAAGGTTCACGGATAGGGTTAGTGTTAAGGGTTACGGGTAGGTTTAGGGATCAGGGTTAGTGTTAGCATTAGTGCTTAAGGTTAGGATTAGGCGGTCGGTTAGATTTAGGGTTAGATTTAGGCGTTAGGGTAAGGGCTAGCGTTAGGGTTAAGAGATAGGGTTAGGTTTAATGCTTAGGATTAGGGTTAGAGTTTGGGGTAAAGTAAGTGATAGGGGTTAGGTTTAAGGATCCAAGGTTAGGGTTATTTTTAGCTGTAGTGTTAGGGTTAGGGATAAGGGATCCCATTAGCATTAAGGGTCTTCCTTACTGTAGGGTTAAGGGTTAGGCTTAGAGTTAAAGGTTAAGGTTAGGGTCAGTGTTAAGATTTAGGGTGAGGGTTAACGGTTAGGGTAAAGGTTAAGCGTTAGGGATAGGGAGGAGTGATTAGGGTTTTTGGTTAGTGTTAGGGTTAGCGGTTAGGAGTTAGTGTTTTATGAAGGGGTATGGTTAGAATTAGGATTGGGGTTAGAGTTAGGGTGAGGTATAGCGGTTAGATTTAGGGGTTAGTTTTAGGGTAAAAGGATATTATTAGGGTTACGGGTTGGGATTAGGTTTAGGGTTAAAGTTTACTGCTAGGGGTAGGTATAGGGTTCAGGGTTAGCTTTAGGGGTTCTGGTTAGGGTTAGGTGTTAGGTTAGTGTCAGGGTTAGGTCTAGTCGTGAGGGTAAGGTTTAGGGTTAGCTTTAAGAGCTAGGGTTAGGTTTAATGGTTAGGATTAGGATTAGGGTTAAGGGTTAGGGTAAGGCTTAGGGGTTAGTGTGAAGGGTTAGGGTCAAGGGTTAGGGTTTTTGTTAGGCATAGCGTTGGGGTTAGAAGTAAGGGTTACTGTCAGTGTTAGGGTTGTAGGTAGGGTTACGGTTAGGGTTAGCGGTTTAGAATTAGGGTTAGGGATTAGGTGTCACAGTGATGACTAGGAGATAGGGTTAGAATTATGGGATAGGGGTTGTTCTCAGGAAATGGGTTATGCATTAACGTTAGGATAAGAGGTTAAAGTTAGGCGCACGGTCAGGTTTACGTGTTCAGGGGAGAAATAGGAACAGGGTTGGGTGTTATGTTCAGGGTTAGGGTTATCTGTTAAAGGTATTGTTTATGCTTAGCGCACGGACCCTGTCTGCATTAGGCGGGCGGGGGTAGTTTAGGGGGCTGGGATTGTACCTGGGAACCCACTCTATCATACTCTGGGTATGGGCCCGTGGGTTTCATGCAGGACACAGTGGTAGAGCCTCCTTTCACGCATGGCATGGGAGGATTGCAGGCTTTCTAAACCCTAAGGAAGCGAGAAGTCTGAGAATTAGATTTAGGGTTAGGATTATGGTTAGGGTTAAGGATGAAGTTTAGTGTTAGGGTGAGGGCTTAGGGTTAGGGATTAGGGTTAGGGTTAAAGTTTACTCTTAGGTTTAACGGTTACACTTTGGTTTAGGGTTGAGGTTTAAGGTTAGGGTTAAGATGAGGGGTTAGGGTTTGGTACAGGGTTAGGGTTAAGTGTTAGGTTTAGGGTTGAAGATTAGGATTAGGGTTAGGATTAAAGGTTAGTGTGAGAGTTAATGCTTAGGGTTAAGGTTAAGGGTTTGGGTTTAGGGTTAGGGTTATGGTTAGGGTTAGTTTTAGGGTTAGAGTTATGTGCTATGGTTTGTTGTAGAGGTTAGGGTTAGGTTTACTGGTCACGGATAGGGTTACGTTTAGGGGGTGGCATTAGGGTTAGGGTTAGGGTTAAGGGATAGGATTAGGGATAAGTGTTGGGCTTAGGGTTAGGGTTTAGTGTTAGGGTTAGCATTAAGGATTAGGTTCAGGGTCAGAGTTAAATGTTTGGGTCCGGTAAATGGTTAGGGTCAGGGTTAAGCCTCACGGATAGGGTTAGTGTTAAGGGTTACGGGGAGGTTTAGGGTTCAGGGTTAGAGTTAGCATTAGGGCTTAAGGTTAAGATTCGGCGGTAGGTTAGATTTAGGGTTAGATCTAGGCGTTAGGGTAAGGGCTAGCGTTAGGGTTAAGAGATAGGTTTAGGTTTAATGCTTAGGATTAGGGTTAGGGTTTTTGGTTAAAGTAAGTGTTAGGGGTTAGTTTTAAGGATCAAAGGTTAGGGTTATTTTTAGCTGTACTGTTAGGGTTAGGGATAAGGGATCCCATTAGCATTAAGGGTCTTCCTTACTGTAGGGTTAAGGGTTAGGCTTAGAGTTAAAGGTTAAGGTTAGGGTCAGTGTTAAGATTTAGGGTGAGGGTTAACGGTCAGGGTAAAGGTTAAGCGTTAGGGTTAGGGATTAGTGATTAGGGTTTTTGGTTAGTGTTAGGGTTAGCGGTTAGGAGTTAGTGTTTTATGAAGGGGTATGGTTAGAATTAGGATTGGGGTTAGAGTTAGGGTGAGGTATAGGGGTTAGGTTTAGGGGTTAGTTTTAGGGTAAAAGGATAGGATTAGGGTTACGGGTTGGGCTTAGGTTTAGGGTGAAAGTTTACTGCTAGGGTTAGGGATAGGGTTCAGGGTTAGCTTTAGGGGTTCTGGTTAGGGTTAGGTGTTAGGTTAGTGTCAGGGTTAGTTCTAGTCGTGAGGGTAAGGTTTAGGGTTAGCTTTAAGAGCTAGGGTTAGGTTTAATGGTTAGGATTAGGATTAGGGTTAAGGGTTAGGGTAAGGCTTAGGAGTTAGGGTGAAGGGTTAGGGTCAAGGGTTAGGGTTTTTGTTAGGCATAGCGTTGGGGTTAGAAGTAAGGGTTACTGTCAGTGTTAGGGTTGTAGGTAGGGTTAGGGTTAGGGTTAGCGGTTTAGAATTAGGGTTAGGGATTAGGTGTCACAGTGATGACTAGGAGATAGGGTTAGAATTATGGGATAGGGGCTGTTCTCCGGAAATTGGTTATGCATTAACGTTAGGATAAGAGGTTAAAGTTAGGCGCAGGGTGAGGTTTACGTGTTAAGGGGAAAAATAGGAACAGGGTTGGGTGTTATGTTCAGGGTTAGGGTTATCTGTTAAAGGTATTGTTTATGCTTAGCGCACGGGCCCTGTCTGCATTAGGCGGGCGGGGGGAGTTTAGGGGGCTGGGATTGTACCCGGGAACCCACTCTATCATACTCTGGGTATGGGCCCGTGGGTTTCATGCAGGACAGTGGTAGAGCCTCCTTTCACGCATGGCATGGGAGGATTGCAGGCTTTCTAAACTCTAAGGAAGCGAGAAGTCTGAGAATTAGATTTAGGGTTAGGATTCTGGTTAGGGTTAAGGATGAAGTTTAGTGTTAGGGTGAGGGCTTAGGGTTAGGGATTAGGGTTAGGGTTAAAGGTTACTCTTAGGTTTAACGGTTACACTTTGGTTTAGGGTTGAGGTTTACGGTTAGGGTTAAGATGAGGGGTTAGGGTTTGGTACAGGGTTAGGGTTAAGTGTTAGGTTTAGGGTTGAAGATTAGGATTAGGGTTAGGATTAAAGGTTAGCGTGAGAGTTAACGCTTAGTGTTAAGGTTAAGAGTTAGGGTTTAGGGTTAGGGTTAGGGTTAGTGTTAGTTTTAGGGTTAGAGTTATGGGCTATGGTTTGTTGTAGAGGTTAGGGTTAGGTTTACTGGTCACGGTTACGGTTACGTTTAGGGGGTAGCATTAGGGTTAGGGTTAGGGTTAAGGGATAGGATTAGGGATAAGTGTTGGGCTTAGGGTTAGGGTTTAGTGTTAGGGTTAGCATTAAGGATTAGGTTTAGGGTCAGGGTTAAATGTTTGGGTCCGGTAAATGGTTAGGGTCAGGGTTAAGGTTCACGGATAGGGTTAGTGTTAAGGATTACGGGTAGGTTTAGGGTTCAGGGTTAGAGTTAGCATTAGGGTTTAAGGTTAAGATTAGGCGGTAGGTTAGATTTAGGGTTAGATCTAGGCGTTAGGGTAAGGGGTAGCGTTAGGGTTAAGAGATAGGATTAGGTTTAATGCTTAGGATTAGGGTTAGGGTTTGGGGTTAAAGTAAGTGTTAGGGGTTAGGTTTAAGGATCCAAGGTTAGGGTTATTTTTAGCTGTAGTGTTAGGGTTAGGGATAAGGGATCCCATTAGCATTAAGGGTCTTCCTTACTGTACGGTTAAGGGTTAGGCTTAGAGTTAAAGGTTAAGGTTAGGGTCAGTGTTAGGATTTAGGGTGAGGGTTAACTGTTAGGGTAAAGGTTAAGCGTTAGGGTTAGGGATTAGTGATAAGGGTTTTTGGTTAGTGTTAGGGTTAGCGGTTAGGAGTTAGTGTTTTATGAAGGGGTATGGTTAGAATTAGGATTGGGGTTAGAGTTAGGGTGAGGTATAGGGGTTAGGTTTAGGGGTTAGTTTTAGGGTAAAAGGATAGGATTAGGGTTACGGGTTGGGCTTAGGTTTAGGGTTAAAGTTTACTGCTAGGGTTAGGGATAGGGTTCAGGGTTAGCTTTAGGGGTTCTGGTTAGGGTTAGGTGTTAGGTTAGTGTCAGGGTTAGTTCTAGTCGTGAGGGTAAGGTTTAGGGTTAGCTTTAAGAGCTAGGGTTAGGTTTAATGGTTAGGATTAGGATTAGGGTTAAGGGTTAGGGTAAGGCTTAGGGGTTAGGGTGAAGGGTTAGGGTCAACGGTTAGGGTTTTTGTTAGGCATAGCGTTG
Source organism: Eulemur rufifrons (assembly GCF_041146395.1). Lineage (NCBI taxonomy): Eukaryota > Metazoa > Chordata > Mammalia > Primates > Lemuridae > Eulemur > Eulemur rufifrons. The sequence goes on along the minus strand of NW_027182813.1, from coordinate 4,984,338 downwards.
GGGTTAGAAGTAAGGGTTAATGTCAGTGTTAGGGTTGTAGGTAGGGTTACGGTTAGGGTTAGCTGTTTAGAATTAGGTGTCACAGTGATGACTAGGAGATAGGGTTAGAATTATGGGATAGGGGTTGTTCTCAGGAAATGGGTTATGCATTAACGTTAGGATAAGAGGTTAAAGTTAGGCGCACGGTGAGTTTTACGTGTTAAGGGGAGAAATAGGAACAGGGTTGGGTGTTATGTTCAGGGTTAGGGTTATCTGTTAAAGGTATTGTTTATGCTTAGCGCACGGGCCCTGTCTGCATTAGGCGGGCGGGGGGAGTTTAGAGGGCAGGGATTGTACCCGGGAACCCACTCTATCATACTCTGGGTATGGGCCCGTGGGTTTCATGCAGGACACAGTGGTAGAGCCTCCTTTCACGCATGGCATGGGAGGATTGCAGGCTTTCTAAACTCTAAGAAAGCAAGAAGTCTGAGAATGAGATTTAGGGTTAGGATTATGGTTAGGGTTAAGGATGAAGTTTAGTGTTAGGGTGAGGGCTTCGTGTTAGGGATTAGGGTTAGGGTTAAAGGTTACTCTTAGGTTTAACGGTTACACTTTGGTTTAGGGTTGAGGTTTACGGTTAGGGTTAAGATGAGGGGTTAGGGTTTGGTACAGGGTTAGGGTTAAGTGTTAGGTTTACGGTTGAAGACTAGGATTAGGGTTAGGATTAATGGTTAGCGTGAGAGTTAACGCTTAGGGTTAAGGTTATGAGTTAGGGTTTAGGTTTAGGGTTAGGGTTAGTTTTATGGTTAGAGTTATGTGCTATGCTTTGTGTTAGATGTTAGGGTTAGGTTTACTGGTCACGGTGAGGGTTACGTTTAGGGGTTAGCATTAGGGTTAGGGTTAGGGTTAAGGGATAGGATTAGGGTTAAGTGTTGGGCTTAGGGTTAGGGTTTAGTGTTAAGGTTAGCATTAAGGATTAGGGTTAGGGTCAGGGTTAAATGCTTGGGTGCGGGTAATGGTTAGGGTCAGGGTTAAGGTTCACGGATAGGGTTAGTGTTAAGGGTTACGGGTTGGTTTAGTGTTCAGGGTTAGTGTTAGCATTAGGGCTTAAGGTTAGGATTAGGCGGCAGGTTAGATTTAGGGTTAGATCTAGGCGTTAGGGTAAGGGCTAGCGTTAGGGTTAAGAGATAGGGTTAGGTTTAATGCTTAGGATTAGGGTTAGGGTTTGGGGTTAAAGTAAGTGTTAGGGGTTATGTTTAAGGATCCAAGGTTAGGGTTATTTTTAGCTGTAGTGTTAGGGTTAGGGATAAGGTATCCCATTAGCATTAACGGTCTTCCTTACTGTAGGGTTAAGGGTTAGGCTTAGAGTTAAAGGTTAAGGTTAGGGTCAGTGTTAAGATTTAGGGTGAGGGTTAACGGTCAGGGTAAAGGTTAAGCGTTAGGGTTAGGGATTAGTGATTAGGGTTTTTGGTTAGTGTTATGGTTAGCGGTTAGGAGTTAGTGTTTTATGAAGGGGTATGGTTAGAATTAGGATTGGGGTTAGAGTTAGGGTGAGGTATAGGGGTTAGGTTTAGGGGTTAGTTTTAGGGTAAAAGGATAGGATTAGGGTTACGGGTTGGGCTTAGGTTTAGGGTTAAAGTTTACTGCTAGGGTTAGGGATAGGGTTCAGGGTTAGCTTTAGGGGTTCTGGTTAGGGTTAGGTGTTAGGTTAGTGTCAGGGTTAGGTCTAGTCGTGAGGGTAAGGTTTAGGGTTAGCTTTAAGAGCTAGGGTTAGGTTTAATGGTTAGGATTAGGATTAGGGTTAAGGGTTAGGGTAAGGCTTAGGGGTTAGGGTGAAGGGTTAGGGTTTTTGTTAGGCATAGCGTTGGGGTTAGAAGTAAGGGTTACTGTCAGTGTTAGGGTTGTAGGTAGGGTTACGGTTAGGGTTAGCGTTTTAGAATTAGGGTTAGGGATTAGGTGTCACAGTGATGACTAGGAGATAGGGTTAGAATTATGGGATGAGGTTGTTCTCAGGAAATGGGTTATGCATTAACGTTAGGATAAGAGGTTAAAGTTAGGTGCACGGTGAGGTTTACGTGTTAAGGGGAGAAATAGGAACAGGGTTGGGTGTTATGTTCAGGGTTAGGGTTATCTGTTAAAGGTATTGTTTATGCTTAGCGCACGGGCCCTGTCTGCATTAGGCTGGCGGGGGGAGTTTAGGGGGCTGGGATTGTACCCGGGAACCCACTCTATCATACTCTGGGTATGGGCCCGTGGGTTTCATGCAGGACACAGTGGTAGAACCTCCTTTCACGCATGGCATGGGAGGATTGCAGGCTTTCTAAACTCTAATAAAGCAAGAAGTCTGAGAATTAGATTTAGGGTTAGGATTCTGGTTAGGGTTAAGGATGAAGTTTAGTGTTAAGGTGAGGGCTTAGGGTTAGGGAATAGGGTTAGGGTTAAAGGTTACTCTTAGGTTTAACGGTTACACTTTGGTTTAGGGTTGAGGTTTATGGTTAGGGTTAAGATGAGGGGTTAGGGTTTTGTACAGGGTTAGGGTTAAGTGTTAGGTTTAGGGTTGAAGATTAGGATTAGGGTTAGCATTAAAGCTTAGCGTGAGAGTTAACGCTTAGGGTTAAGGTTAAGAGTTAGGGTTTAGGGTTAGGGTTAGGGTTAGTTTTAGGGTTAGAGTTATGTGCTATGGTTTGTGTTAGAGGTTAGGGTTAGGTTTACTGGTCACGGTTAGGGTTACGTTTAGGGGTTAGCATTAGGGTTAGGGTTAGGGTTAGGGTTAAGGGATAGGATTAGGGTTAAGTGTTGGGCTTAGGGTTAGGGTTTAGTGTTAAGGTTAGCATTAAGGATTAGGGTTAGGGTCAGGGTTAAATGCTTGGGTGCGGGTAATGGTTAGGTTCAGGGTTAAGGTTCACGGTTAGGGTTAGTGTTAATGGTTACTGGTAGGTTTAGGGTTCAGGGTTAGTGTTAGCATTAGGGCTTAAGGTTAGGATTAGGCGGTACGTTAGATTTAGGGTTAGATCTAGGCGTTAGGGTAAGGGCTAGCGTTAGGGTTAAGAGATAGGGTTAGGTTTAATGCTTAGGATTAGGGTTAGGGTTTGGGGTTAAAGTAAGTGTTAGGGGTTATGTTTAAGGATCCAAGGTTAGGGTTATTTTTAGCTGTAGTGTTAGGGTTAGGGATAAGGGATCCCATTAGCATTAAGGGTCTTCCTTACTGTAGGGTTAAGGGTTAGGCTTAGAGTTAAAGGTTAAGGTTAGGGTCAGGGTTAAGATTTAGGGTGAGGGCTAACGGTTAGGGTAAAAGTTAAGCGTTAGGGTTAGGGATTAGTGATTAGGGTTTTTGGTTAGTGTTAGGGTTAGCGGTTAGGAGTTAGTGTTTTATGAAGGGGTATGGCTAGAATTAGGATTGGGGTTAGAGTTAGGGTGAGGTATAGGGGTTAGGTTTAGGGGTTAGTTTTAGGGTAAAAGGATAGGATTAGGGTTACGGGTTGGGCTTAGGTTTAGGGTTAAAGTTTACTGCTAGGGTTAGGGATAGGGTTCAGGATTAGCTTTCGGGGTTCTGGTTAGGGTTAGGTGATAGGTTAGTGTCAGGGTTAGGTCTAGTCGTGAGGGTAAGGTTTAGGGTTAGCTTTAAGAGCTAGGGTTAGGTTTAATGGTTAGGATTAGGATTAGGGTTAAGGGTTAGGGTAAGGCTTAGGGGTTAGGGTGAAGGGTTAGGGTCAAGGGTTAGGGTTTTTGTTAGGCATAGCGTTGGGGTGAGAAGTAAGGGTTACTGTCAGTGTTAGGGTTGTAGGTAGGGTTACGGTTAGGGTTAGCGGTTTAGAATTAGGGTTAGGGATTAGGTGTCACAGTGATGACTAGGAGATAGGGTTAGAATTATGGGATAGGGGTTGTTCTCAGGAAATGGGTTATGCATTAACGTTAGGATAAGAGGTTGATGTTAGGCGCACGGTGAGGTTTACGTGTTAAGGGGAGAAATAGAAACAGGGTTGGGTGTTATGTTCAGTGTTAGGGTTATCTGTTAAAGGTATTGTTTATGCTTAGCGCACGGGCCCTGTCTGCATTAGGCGGGCGGGGGGAGTTTAGGGGGCTGGGATTGTACCCGGGAACCCACTCTATCATACTCTGGGTATGGGCCCGTGGGTTTCATGCAGGACACAGTGGTAGAGCCTCCTTTCACGCATGGCATGGGAGGATTGCAGGCTTTCTAAACTCTAAGAAAGCAAGAAGTCTGAGAATGAGATTTAGGGTTAGGATTATGGTTAGGGTTAAGGATGAAGTTTAGTGTTAGGGTGAGGGCTTAGGGTTAGGGATTAGGGTTAAGGTTAAAGGTTACTCTTAGGTTTAACGGTTACACTTTGGTTTAGGGTTGAGGTTTACGGTTAGGGTTAAGATGAGGGGTTAGGGTTTGGTACAGGGTTAGGGTTAAGTGTTAGGTCTAGGGTTGAAGAAAAGGATTAGGGTTAGGATTAAAGGTTAGCGTGAGAGTTAACGCTTAGGGTTAAGGTTAAGAGTTAGGGTTTAGGCTTAGGGTTAGGGTTAGTTTTAGGGTTAGAGTTATGTGCTATGGTTGGTGTTAGAGGTTAGGGTTAGGTTTACTGGTCATGGTTAGGGTTACCTTTAGGGGTTAGCATTAGGGTTAGGGTTAGGCTTAGGGTTAAGCTATAGGATTAGGGTTAAGTGTTGGGCTTAGGGTTAGGGTTTAGTGTTAATGTTAGCATTAAGGATTACGGTTAGGGTCAGGGTTAAATGCTTGGGTGAGGGTAATGGTTAAGGTCAGGGTTTAGGTTCACGGATAGGGTTAGTGTTAAGGGTTACGGGTAGGTTTAAGGTTCAGGGTTAGTGTTAGCATTAGGGCTTTAGGTTAGGATTAGGCGGTAGGTTAGATTTAGGGTTATATCTAGGCTTTAGTGTAAGGGCTAGCGTTAGGGTTAAGAGATAGGGTTAGGTTTAATGCTTAGGATTAGGGTTAGGATTTGGGGTTAAAGTAAGTGTTAGGGGTTAGGTTTAAGGATCCAAGGTTAGGGTTATTTTTAGCTGTAGTGTTAGGGTTAGGGATAAGGGATCCCATTAGCATTAAGGGTCTTCCTTACTGTAGGGTTAAGGGTTAGGCTTAGAGTTAAAGGTTCAGGTTAGGGTCAGTGTTAAGATTTAGGGTGAGGGCTAACGGTTAGGGTAAAGGTTAAGCGTTAGGGTTAGGGATTAGTGATTAGGGTTTTTGGTTAGTGTTAGGGTTAGCGGTTAGGAGTTAGTGTTTTATGAAGGGGTATGGTTAGAATTAGGATTGGGTTTAGAGTTAGGTTGAGGTATAGGGGTTAGGTTTAGGGGTTAGTTTTAGGGTAAAACGATAGGATTAGGGTAACGGGTTGGGGTTAGGTTTAGGGTTAAAGTGTACTGCTAGGGTTAGGGATAGGGTTCAGGGTTAGCTTCAGGGGTTCTGGTTAGGGTTAGGTGTTAGGTTAGTGTCAGGGTTAGGTCTAGTCGTGAGGGTAAGGTTTAGGGTTAGCTTTAAGAGCTAGGGTTAGGTTTAATGGTTAGGATTAGAATTAGGGTTAAGGGTTAGGGTAAGGCTTAGGGGTTAGGGTGAAGGGTTAGGGTCAAGGGTTAGGGTTTTTGTTAGGCATAGCGTTGGGGTTAGAAGTAAGGGTTACTGTCAGTGTTAGGGTTGTAGGTAGGGTTACGGTTAGGGTTAGCGGTTTAGAATTAGGGTTAGGGATTAGGTGTCACAGTGATGACTAGGAGATAGGGTTAGAATTATGGGATTGGGGTTGTTCTCAGGAAATGGGTTATGCATTAACGTTAGGATAAGAGGTTAAAGTTAGGCGCACTGTGAGGTTTACGTGTTAAGGGGAGAAATAGGAACAGGGTTGGGTGTTATGTTCAGGGTTAGGGTTAACTGGTAAACGTATTGTTTATGCTTAGCACACGCGCCCTGTCTGCATTAGGCGGGTGGGGGGAGTTTAGGGGGCTGGGATTGTACCCGGGAACCCACTCTATCATACTCTGGGTATGGGCCCGTGGGTTTCATGGAGGACACAGTGGTAGAGCCTCCTTTCACGCATGGCATGGGAGGATTGCAGGCTTTCTAAACTCTAAGGAAGCAAGAAGTCTGAGAATTAGATTTAGGGTGAGATTTCTGGTTAGGGTTAAGGATGAAGTTTAGTGTTAAGGTGAGGGCTTAGGGTTAGGGATTAGGGTTAGGGTTAAAGGTTACTCTTAGGTTTAACGGTTACACTTTGGTTTAGGGTTGAGGTTTACGGTTAGGGTTAAGATGAGGGGTAAGGGTTTGGTACAGGGTTAGGGTTAAGTGTTAGGTTTAGGGTTGAAGATTAGGATTAGGGTTAGGATTAAAGGTTAGCGTGAGAGTTAACGCTTAGGGTTAAGGTTAAGAGTTAGGGTTAGGGTTAGGGGTAGTTTTAGGGTTAGTTTTAGGGTTAGAGTTATGTGCTATGGTTTGTGTTAGAGGTTAGGGTTAGGTTTACTGGTCACGGTTAGGGTTACGTTTAGGGGGTAGCATTAGGGTTAGGGTTAGGGTTAAGGGATAGGATTAGGGATAAGTGTTGGGCTTAGGGTTAGGGTTTAGTGTTAGTGTTAGCATTAAGGATTAGGGTTAGGGTCAGGGTTAAATGCTTGGGTGCGGGTAATGGTTAGGGTCAGGGTTAAGGTTCACAGATACGGTTAGTGTTAAGGGTTACGGGTAGGTTTAGGGTTCAGGGTTAGTGTTAGCATTAGGGCTTAAGGTTAGGATTAGGCGGTAGGTTAGATTTAGGGTTAGATCTAGGCGTTAGGGTAAGGGCTAGCGTTAGGGTTAAGAGATAGGGTTAGGTTTAATGCTTAGGATTAGGGTTAGGGTTTGGGGTTAAAGTAAGTGTTAGGGGTTAGGTTTAAGGATCCAAGGTTAGGGTTATTTTTAGCTGTAGTGTTAGGGTTAGGGATAAGGGATCCCATTAGCATTAAGGGTCTTCCTTACTGTAGGCTTAAGGGTTAGGCTTAGAGTTAAAGGTTAAGGTTAGGGTCAGTGTTAAGATTTAGGGTGAGGGATAACGGTTAGGGTAAAGGTTAAGCGTTAGGGTTAGGGATTAGTGATTAGGGTTTTTGGTTAGTGTTAGGGTTAGCGGTTAGGAGTTAGTGTTTTATGAAGGGGTATGGTTAGAATTAGGATTGGGGTTAGAGTTAGGGTGAGGTATAGGGGTTAGGTTTAGGGGTTAGTTTTAGGGTAAAAGGATAGGATTAGGGTTACGGGTTGGGCTTAGGTTTAGGGTTAAAGTTTACTGCTAGGGTTAGGGATAGGTTTCAGGGTTAGCTTTAGGAGTTCTGGTTAGTGTTAGGTGTTAGGTTAGTGTCAGGGTTAGGTCTAGTCGTGAGGGTAAGGTTTAGGGTTAGCTTTAAGAGCTAGGGTTAGGTTTAATGGTTAGGATTAGGATTAGGGTTAAGGTTTAGGGTAAGGCTTAGGGGTTAGGGTGAAGGGTTAGGGTCAAGGGTTAGGGTTTTTGTGAGGCATAGCGTTGGGGTTAGAAGTAAGGGTTACTGTCATTGTTAGGGTTGTAGGTAGGGTTACGGTTAGGGTTAGCGGTTTAGAATTAGGGTTAGGGATTAGGTGTCACAGTGATGACTAGGAGATAGGGTTAGAATTATGGGATAGGGGTTGTTCTCAGGAAATGGGTTATGCATTAACGTTAGGATAAGAGGTTAAAGTTAGGCGCACGGTGAGGTTTACATGTTAAGGGGAGAAATAGGAACAGGGTTGGGTGTTATGTTCAGGGTTAGAGTTATCTGTTAAAGGTATTGTTTATGCTTAGCGCACGGGCTCTGTCTGCATTAGGCGGGCAGGGGGAGTTTAGGGGGCTGGGATTGTACCCGGGAACCCACTCTATCATACTCTGGGTATGGGCCCGTGGGTTTCATGCAGGACACAGTGGTAGAGCCTCCTTTCACGCATGGCACGGGTGGATTGCAGGCTTTCTAAACTCTAAGAACGCAAGAAGTCTGAGAATGAGATTTAGGGTTAGGATTATGGTTAGGGTTAAGGATGAAGTTTAGTGTTAGGGTGAGGGCTTAGGGTTAGGGATTAGGGTTAGGGTTAAAGGTTACTCTTAGGTTTAACGGTTACACTTTGGTTTATGATTGAGGTCTACGGTTAGGGTTAAGATGAGGGGTTAGGGTTTGGTACAGGGTTAGGGTTAAGTGTTAGGTTTAGGGTTGAAGATTAGGAATAGGGTTAGGATTAAAGGATAGCGTGAGAGTTAACGCTTAGGGTTAAGGTTAGGAGTTAGGGTTTAGGGTTAGGGTTAGGGTTAGGGTTAGTTTTAGGATTAGAGTTATGTGCTATGGTTTGTGTTAGAGGTTAGGGTTAGGTTTACTGGTCACGGTTAGGGTTACGTTTAGGGGGTAGCATTAGGGTTAGGGTTAGGGTTAAGGGATAGGATTAGGGTTAAGTGTTGGGCTTAGGGTTAGGGTTTAGTGTTAGGTTTATCATTAAGGATTAGGGTTAGAAGCAGGGTTAAATGCTTGGGTGCGGGTAATGGTTAGGGTCAGTGTTAAGGTTCACGGATAGGGTTAGTGTTAAGGGTTACGGGTAGGTTTAGGGTTCAGGGTTAGTGTTAGCATTAGGGCTTAAGGTTAGGATTAGGCGGTAGGTTAGATTTAGGGTTAGATCTAGGCGTTAGGGTAAGGGCTAGCGTTAGGGTTAAGAGATAGTGTTAGGTTTAATGCTTAGGATTAGGGTTAGGGTTTGGGGTTAAAGTAAGTGTTAGGGGTTAGGTTTAAGGATCCAAGGTTAGGGTTATTTTTAGCTGTAGTGTTAGGGTTAGGGATAAGGGATCCCATTAGCATTAAGGGTCTTCCTTACTGTAGGGTTAAGGGTTAGGCTTAGAGTTAAAGGTTAAGGTTAGGGTCAGTGTTAAGAATTAGGGTGAGGGTTAACGGTTAGGGTAAAGGTTAAGCATTAGGGTTAGGGATTAGTGATTAGGGTTTTTGGTTAGTGTTAGGGTTAGCGGTTAGGAGTTAGTGTTTTATGAAGGGGTATGGTTAGAATTAGGATTGGGGTTAGAGTTAGGGTGAGGTATAGGGGTTAGGTTTAGGGGTTAGTTTTAGGGTAAAAGGATAGGATTAGGGTTACGGGTTGGGCTTAGGTTTAGGGTTAAAGTTTACTGCTAGGGTTAGGGATAGGGTTCAGGGTTAGCTTTAGGGGTTCTGGTTAGGGTTAGGTGTTAGGTTAGTGTCAGGGTTAGGTCTAGTCGTGAGGGTAAGGTTTAGGGTTAGCTTTAAGAGCTAGGGTTAGGTTTAATGGTTAGGATTAGGATTAGGGTTAAGGGTTAGGGTAAGGCTTAGGGGTTAGGGTCAAGGGTTAGGGTCAAGGGTTAGGGTTTTTGTTAGGCATAGCGTTGGGGTTAGAAGTAAGGGTTACTGTCAGAGTTAGGGTTGTAGGTAGGGTTACGGTTAGGGTTAGCGGTTTAGAATTAGGGTTAGGGATTAGGTGTCACAGTGATGACTAGGAGATAGGGTTAGAATTATGGGATAGGGGTTGTTCTCAGGAAATGGGTTATGCATTAACGTTAGGATAAGAGGTTAAAGTTAGGCGCACGGTGAGGTTTACGTGTTAAGGGGAGAAATAGGAACAGGGTTGGGTTTATGTTCAGGGTTAAGGTTATCTGTTAAAGGTATTGTTTATGCTTAGCGCACGGGCTCTGTCTGCACTAGGCGGGCGGGGGGAGTTTAGGGGGCTGGGATTGTACCCGGGAACCCACTCTGTCATACTCTGGGTATGGGCCCGTGGGTTTCATGCAGGACACAGTGGTAGAGCCTCCTTTCACGCATGGCACGGGAGGATTGCAGGCTTTCTAAACTCTAAGAACGCAAGAAGTCTGAGAATTAGATTTAGGGTTAGGATTCTGGTTAGGGTTAAGGATGAAGTTTAGTGATAGGGTGAGGGCTTAGGGTTAGGGATTAGGGTTAGGGTTAAAGGTTACTCTTAGGTTTAACGGTTACACTTTGGTTTAGGATTGAGGTTTACCGTTAGGGTTAAGATGAGGGGTTAGGGTTTGGTACAGGGTTAGGGTTAAGTGTTAGGTTTAGGGTTGAAGATTAGGATTAGGGTTAGGATTAAAGGTTTGCGTGAGAGTTAACACTTAGGGTTAAGGTTAAGAGTTAGGGTTTAGGGTTAGGGTTAGGGTTAGGGATAGTTTTAGGGTTAGAGTTATGTGCTATGGTTTGTGTTAGAGGTTAGGGTTAGGTTTACTGGTCACGGTTAGAGTAACGTTTAGGGGGTAGCATTAGGGTTAGGGTTAGGCTTAAGGGATAGGATTAGGGTTAAGTGCTGGCCTTAGGGTTAGGTTTTAGTGTTAGGTTTATCATTAAGGATTAGGGTTAGAATCAGGTTTAAATGCTTGGGTGCGGGTAATGGTTAGGGTCAGGGTTAAAGTTCACATATAGCGTTAGTGTTAAGGGTTACGGGTAGGTTTAGGGTTCAGGGTTAGTGTTAGCATTAGGGCTTAAGGTTAGGATTAGGCGGTAGGTTAGATTTAGGGTTAGATCTAGGCGTTAGGGTAAGGGCTAGCGTTAGGGTTAAGAGATAGGGTTAGGTTTAATGCTTAGGATTAGGGTTAGGGTTTGGGGTTAAAGTAAGTGTTAGGGGTTAGGTTTAAGGATCCAAGGTTAGGGTTATTTTTAGCTGTAGTGTTAGGGTTAGGGATAAGGGATCCCATTAGCATTAAGGGTCTTCCTTACTGTAGGGTTAGGGTTAGGCTTAGAGTTAAAGGTGAAGGTTAGGGTCAGTGTTAAGATTTAGGGTGAGGGTTAACGGTTAGGGTAAAGGGTAAGCGTTAGGGTTAGGGATTAGTGATTAGGGTTTTTGGTTAGTGTAGGGGTTAGTGGTTAGGAGTTAGTGTTTTATGAAGGGGTATGGTTAGAATTAGGATTGGGGTTAGAGTTAGGGTGAGGTATAGGGGTTAGGTTTAGGGGTTAGTTTTAGGGTAAAAGGATAGGATTAGGGTTACGGGTTGGGCTTAGGTTTAGGGTTAAAGTTTACTGCTAGGGTTAGGGATAGGGTTCAGGGTTAGCTTTAGGGGTTCTGGTTAGGGTTAGGTGTTAGGTTAGTGTCAGGGTTAGGTCTAGTCGTGAGGGTAAGGTTTAGGGTTAGCTTTAAGAGCTAGGGTTAGGTTTAATGGTTAGGATTAGGATTAGGGTTAAGGGTTAGGGTAAGGCTTAGGGGTTAGGGTCAAGGGTTAGGGTCAAGGGTTAGGGTTTTTGTTAGGCATAGCGTTGGGGTTAGAAGTAAGGGTTACTGTCAGTGTTAGGGTTGTAGGTAGGGTTACGGTTAGGGTTAGCGGTTTAGAATTAGGGTTAGGGATTAGGTGTCACAGTGATGACTAGGAGATAGGATTAGAATTATGGGATAGGGGTTGTTCTCAGGAAATGGGTTATGCATTAACGTTAGGATAAGAGGTTAAAGTTAGGCGCACGGTGAGGTTTACGTGTTAAGGGGAGAAATAGGAACAGGGTTGGGTGTTATGTTCAGGGTTAGGGTTATCTGTTAAAGGTATTGTTTATGCTTAGCGCACGGGCCCTGTCTGCATTAGGCGGGCGGGGGGAGTTTAGGGGGCTGGGATTGTACCCGGGAACCCACTCTATCATACTCTGGGTATGGGCCCGTGGGTTTCATGCAGGACACAGTGGTAGAGCCTCCTTTCACGCATGGCATGGGAGGATTGCAGGCTTTCTAAACTCTAAGAAAGCAAGAAGTCTGAGAATTAGATTTAGGGTTAGGATTCTGGTTAGGGTTAAGGATGAAGTTTAGTGTTAGGGTGAGGGCTTAGGGTTAGGGAATAGGGTTAGGGTTAAAGGTTACTCTTAGGTTTAACGGTTACACTTTGGTTTAGGGTTGAGGTTTACGGTTAGGGTTAAGATGAGGGGTTAAGGTTTGGTACAGGGTTAGGGTTAAGTGTTAGGTTTAGGGTTGAAGATTAGGATTAGGGTTAGGATTAAAGGTTAGCGTGAGAGTTAACGCTTAGGGTTAAGGTTAAGAGTTAGGGTTTAGGGTTAGGGTTAGGTTTAGTTTTAGGGTTAGAGTTATGTGCTATGGTTTGTGTTAGAGGTTAGGGTTAGGTTTACTGGTCACGGTTAGGGTTACGTTTAGGGGTTAGCATTAGGGTTTGGGTTAGGGTTAAGGGATAGGATTAGGGTTAAGTGTTGGGCTTAGGGTTAGGGTTTAGTGTTAAGTTTAGCATTAAGGATTAGGGTTAGGGTCAGGGTTAAATTCTTGGGTGCGGGTAATGGTTAGGGTCAGGGTTTAGGTTCACGGATAGGGTTAGTGTTAAGGGTTACGGGTAGGTTTAGGGTTCAGGGTTAGTGTTAGCATTAGGGCTTAAGGTTAGGATTAGGCGGTAGGTTAGATTTAGGGTTAGATCTAGGCGTTAGGGTAAGGGCTAGCGTTAGGGTTAAGAGATAGGGTTAGGTTTAATGCTTAGGATTAGGGTTAGGGTTTGGGGTTAAAGTAAGTGTTAGGGGTTAGGTTTAAGGATCCAAGGTTAGGGTTATTTTTAGCTGTAGTGTTAGGGTTAGGGATAAGGGATCCCATTAGCATTAAGGGTCTTCCTTACTGTAGGGTTAAGGGTTAGGCTTAGAGTTAAAGGTGAAGGTTAGGGTCAGCGTTAAGATTTAGGGTGAGGGTTAACGGTTAGGGTAAAGGTTAAGCGTTAGGGTTAGGGATTAGTGATTAGGGTTTTTGGTTAGTGTTAGGGTTAGCGGTTAGGAGTTAGTGTTTTATGAAGGGGTATGGTTAGAATTAGGATTGGGGTTAGAGTTAGGGTGAGGTATAGGGGTTAGGTTTAGGGGTTAGTTTTAGGGTAAAAGGATAGGATTAGGGTTACGGGTTGGACTTAGGTTTAGGGTTAAAATTTACTGCTAGGGTTAGGGATAGGGTTCAGGGTTAGCTTGAGGGGTTCTGGTTAGTGTTAGGTGTTAGGTTAGTGTCAGGGTTAGGTCTAGTCGTGAGGGTAAGGTTTAGGGTTAGCTTTAAGAGCTAGGGTTAGGTTTAATGGTTAGGATTAGGATTAGGGTTAAGGGTTAGGGTAAGGCTTAGGGGTTAGGGTGAAGGGTTAGGGTGAAGGGTTAGGGTTTTTGTTAGGCATAGCGTTGGGGTTAGAAGTAAGGGTTACTGTCAGTGTTAGGGTTGTAGGTAGGGTTACGGTTAGGGTTAGCGGTTTAGAATTAGGGTTAGGGATTAGGTGTCACAGTGATGACTAGGAGATAGGGTTAGAATTATGGGATAGGGGTTGTTCTCAGGTAATGGGTTATGCATTAACGTTAGGATAAGAGGTTAAAGTTAGGCGCACGGTGAGGTTTACGTGTTAAGGGGAGAAATAGGAACAGGGTTGGGTGTTATGTTCAGGGTTAGGGTTATCTGTTAAAGGTATTGTTTATGCTTAGCGCACGGGCCCTGTCTGCATTAGTCGGGCGGGGGGAGTTTAGGGGGCTGGGATTGTACCCGGGAACCCACTCTATCATACTCTGGGTATGGGCCCGTGGGTTTCATGCAGGACACAGTGGTAGAGCCTCCTTTCACGCATGGCATGGGAGGATTGCAGGCTTTCTAAACTCTAAGAAAGCAAGAAGTCTGAGAATTAGATTTAGGGTTAGGATTCTGGTTAGGGTTAAGGATGAAGTTTAGTGTTAGGGTGAGGGCTTAGGGTTAGGGATTAGGGTTAGGGTTAAAGGTTACTCTTAGGTTTAACGGTTACACTTTGGTTTAGGGTTTAGGTTTACGGGTAGGGTTAAGATGAGGGGTTAGGGTTTGGTACAGGGTTAGGGTTAAGTGTTAGGTTTAGGGTTGAAGATTAGGATTAGGGTTAGGATTAAAGGTTAGCGTGAGAGTTAACGCTTAGGGTTAAGGTTAAGAGTTAGGGTTTAGGGTTAGGGTTAGGGTTAGTTTTAGGGTTAGAGTTATGTGCTATGGTTTGTGTTAGAGGTTAGGGTTAGGTTTACTGGTCACGGTTAGGGTTACGTTTAGGGGTTAGCATTAGGGTTAGGGTTAGGGTTAAGGGATAGGATTAGGGTTAAGTGTTGGGCTTAGGGTTAGAGTTTAGTGTTAAGGTTAGCATTAAGGATTAGTGTTAGGGTCAGGGTTAAATTCTTGGGTGCGGGTAATGGTTAGGGTCAGGGTTTAGGTTCACGGATAGGGTTAGTGTTAAGGGTTACGGGTAGGTTTAGGGTTCAGGGTTAGTGTTAGCATTAGGGCTTAAGGTTAGGATTAGGCGGGAGGTTAGATTTAGGGTTAGATCTAGGCGTTAGGGTAAGGGCTAGCGTTAGGGTTAAGAGATAGGGTTAGGTTTAATGCTTAGGATTAGGGTTAGGGTTTGGGGTTAAAGTAAGTGTTAGGGGTTAGGTTTAAGGATCCAAGGTTAGGGTTATTTTTAGCTGTAGTGTTAGGGTTAGGGATAAGGGATCCCATTAGCATTAAGGGTCTTCCTTACTGTAGGGTTAAGGGTTAGGCTTAGAGTTAAAGGTGAAGGTTAGGGTCAGTGTTAAGATTTAGGGTGAGGGTTAACGGTTAGGGTAAAGGTTAAGCGTTAGGGTTAGGGATTAGTGATTAGGGTTTTTGGTTAGTGTTAGGGTTAGCGGTTAGGAGTTAGTGTTTTATGAAGGGATATGGTTAGAATTAGGATTGGGGTTAGAGTTAAGGTGAGGTATAGGGGTTAGGTTTAGGGGTTAGTTTTAGGGTAAAAGGATAGGATTAGGGTTACGGGTTTGGCTTAGGTTTAGGGTTAAAGTTTACTGCTAGGGTTAGGGATAGGGTTCAGGGTTAGCTTTAGGGGTTCTGGTTAGTGTTAGGTGTTAGGTTAGTGTCAGGGTTAGGTCTAGTCGTGAGGGTAAGGTTTAGGGTTAGCTTTAAGAGCTAGGATTAGGTTTAATGCTTAGGATTAGGATTAGGGTTAAGGGTTAGGGTAAGGCTTAGGAGTTAGGGTCAAGGGTTAGGGTTTTTGTTAGGCATAGCGTTGGGGTTAGAAGTAAGGGTTACTGTCAGTGTTAGGGTTGTAGGTAGGGTTACGGTTAGGGTTAGCGGTTTAGAATTAGGGTTAGGGATTAGGTGTCACAGTGATGACTAGGAGATAGGGTTAGAATTATGGGATAGGGGTTGTTCTCAGGAAATGGGTTATGCATTAACGTTAGGATAAGAGGTTAAAGTTAGGCGCACGGTGAGGTTTACGTGTTAAGGGGAGAAATAGGAACAGGGTTGGGTGTTATGTTCAGGGTTAGGGTTATCTGTTAAAGGTACTGTTTATGCTTAGCGCACGGGCCCTGTCTGCATTAGGCGGGCGGGGGAGTTTAGGGGGCTGGGATTGTACCCGGGAACCCACTCCATCATACTCTGGGTATGGGCCCGTGGGTTTCATGGAGGACATAGTGGTAGAGCCTCCTTTCACGCATGGCATGGGAGGATTGCAGGCTTTCTAAACTCTAAGAAAGCAAGAAGTCTGAGAATTAGATTTAGGGTTAGGATTATAGTTAGGGTTAAGGATGAAGTTTAGTGTTAGGGTGAGGGCTTAGGGTTAGGGCTTAGGGTTAGGGTTAAAGGTTACTCTTAGGTTTAACGGTTACACTTTGGTTTAGGGTTGAGGTTTACGGTTAGGGTTAAGATGAGGGGTTAGGGTTTGGTACAGGGTGAGGGTTTAGTGTTAGGTTTAGGGTTGAAGATTAGGATTAGGGTTAGGATTAAAGGTTAGCGTGAGAGTTAACGCTTAGGGTTAAGGTTAAGGGTTAGGGTTTACGGTTAGGCTTAGGGATAGATTTAGGGTTAGAGTTATGTGCTATGGTTTGTGTTAGGGGTTAGGGTTAGGTTTACTGTTCACGGTTAGGGTTGGGTTTAGGGGTTAGCATTAGGGTTAGGGATTAGGTTTAGGGTAAGGGTCTAGAGTTAATGTTGGGCTTTAGGCTCGGGGCTTAGGTTCAAGGTCAGGGGTTAGCGTTCGTGGTAGGGCTTAGCTTTAGCGGTCAGTTTAAGGGCACAGGACCTGGTTAATCTACGGTGAGAGGGGTGCGGTCGGAGTCACCATGACAGCACAACATCATTTCCTGGGCCTTGGGACAGGACCTCCATGCAGGACTCAGGCGGAGCCTCATCTCACACATGGCATGGCTGTATTGTAGGCTTGCTTCACTCTGGGAATGGAAGTAGTGTGAGAATTAGGGTTGGGGTTGGGGTTAGGGTTTTTCGTGTTAGGGGTTAGGTTTCGAGTCAGGGTTAGGTGCTAGGGATTAGTGGTTAGGGTTAGAGTTAGTGTTAGGGGTAAGGTGTTAAGTCTGGGTTAGGGGGCCAGGGTAAGGTTTAGGGTTGGAGTTAGCGTTAGGGTTAGCGGTTAGGGTTAAGGGATAGGGTTAGGATTCAGGGTGAGGGTTAGAGGGTTAACAGTTGGGGTTAGGCTTAGGGGTTAGGGATAGTGTTAGGGTTAAGGGTTAGGAGCTTGGTTCAGGTTTAAGGTTAGCATTAGGGGTTGGGGTTAGTGTTAACTGTAGATCAGTGTTGGGGTTAGATCTCTAGGCATTAGGGTAAAGGTTAGGGTTAGGGTTAAGAGTTAGGGTTCTGTTTAATGGTTAGGATTGGGAATAGGGTTAAGGGTTAGGGTTAAGGTTAGGGGTTATGACGAAGGATCAACGGTTAGGGTTACTTTTAGGCGTAGGGTTAGGGTAAGGGGTTAGCGTTAGTGTTAGTGTTGTTGGTCGGGTTAAGGTTAGGGTTGGCGTTTCAGAAGTAGGGATTAGGTGTTACGGTTATAGCTAGGAGTTAGGGTTATAATGACGGTATAGGGCTTGTTCTCAGGGTGTCATGCATTAACGTTAAGATATGGGGTTAAAGTTAGGGTTATGGTGAGGTTTACCTGTTAAGGTGAGCAGTAGGATGAGGGTTAGGTGTTATGTTGTGGGTTAGGCTTATGGGTGAGGGGTAGGGTTTATGCTTAGGGCACGGGCCCTGTATGCCCTAGGAGGCAAAGTTAGGTATCTGTGATGGTCGCTGGGAACCCACTCTACCGCACGCAGTGTATGCGCCTCTGGGTTTCATGCAGGACACTGTGGCAGAGCCCCCTTTCACGCATGGCATGGGAGGATTGCAGGCTTTCTAAACTCTAAGAAAGCAAGAAGTCTGAGAATTAGATTTAGGGTTAGGGTTATGGTTAGCGTTAAGGATGAAGTTTAGTGTTAGGGTGAGGGCTTAGGGTTAGAGATTAGGGTTAGGGTTAAAGGTTACTCTTAGATTTAACGGTTACACTTTGGTTTAGGGTTGAGGTTTACGGTTAGGGTTAAGATGAGGGGTTAGGGTTTGGTACAGGGTTAGGGTTAAGTGTTAGGTTTAGGGTTGAAGATTAGGAATAGGGTTAGGATTAAAGGTTAGCGTGAGAGTTAACGCTTAGGGTTAAGGTTAATAGTTAGGTGTTAGGGTTAGGGTTAGGGTTAGTTTTAGGGTTAGAGTTATGTGCTAGGGTTTGTGTTAGAGGTTAGGGTTAGGTTTACTGGTCACGGTTCGGGTTACGTTTAGGGGTTAGCATTAGGGTTAGGGTTAGGGTTAGGGTTAGGGTTAAGGGATAGGATTAGGGTTAAGTGTTGGGCTTAGGGTTAGGGTTTAGTGTTAGGGTTATCATTAAGGATTAGGGTTAGGGTCAGGGTTAAATGCTTGGGTGCGGGTAATGGTTAGGGTCAGGGTTAAGGTTCACGGATAGGGTTAGTGTTAAGGGTTACGGGTAGGTTTAGGGTTCAAGGTTAGTGTTAGCATTAGGGCTTAAGGTTAGGATTAGGCGGTAGGTTAGATTTAGGGTTAGATCTAGGCGTTAGGGTAAGGGCTAGCGTTAGGGTTAAGAGATAGGTTTAGGTTTAAAGCTTAGGATTAGGGTTAGGGTTTGGGGTTAAAGTAAGTGTTAGGGGTTAGGTTTAAGGATCCAAGGTTAGGGTTATTTTTAGCTGTAGTATTAGGGTTAGGGATAAGGGATCCCATTAGCATTAAGGGTCTTCCTTACTGTAGGGTTAAGGGTTAGGCTTAGACTTAAAGGTTAATGTTAGGGTGAGTGTTAAGATTTAGGGTGAGGGTTAACGGTTAGGGTAAAGGTTAAGCGTTAGGGTTAGGGATTAGTGATTAGGGTTTTTGGTTAGTGTTATTGTTAGCGGTGATGAGTTAGTGTTTTATGAAGGGGTATGGTTAGAATTAGGATTGGGGTTAGAGTTAGGGTGAGGTATAGGGGTTAGGTTTAGGGGTTAGTTTTAGGGTAAAAGGATAGGATTAGGGTTACGGGTTGGGCTTAGGTTTAGGGTTAAAGTTTACTGCTAGGGTTAGGGATAGGGTTCAGGGTTAGCTTTAGGGGTTCTGGTTAGGGTTAGGTGTTAGGTTAGTGTCAGGGTTAGGTCTAGTCGTGAGGGTAAGGTTTAGGGTTAGCTTTAAGATCTAGGGTTACGTTTAATGGTTAGGATTAGGATTAGGGTTAAGGGTTAGGGTAAGGCTTAGGGGTTAGGGTGAAGGGTTAGGGTCAAGGGTTAGGGTTTTTGTTAGGCATAGCGTTGGGGTTAGAAGTAAGGGTTACTGTCAGTGTTAGCGTTGTAGGTAGCGTTACGGTTAGGGTTAGTGGTTTAGAATTAGGGTTAGGGATTAGGTGTCACAGTGATGACTAGGAGATAGGGTTAGAATTATGGGATAGGGGTTGTTCTCAGGAAATGGTTTATGCATTAACGTTAGGATAAGGGGTTAAAGTTAGGCGCACGGTCAGGTTTACGTGTTAAGGGGAGAAATAGGAACAGGGTTGGGTGTTATGTTCAGGGTTTGGGTTATCTGTTAAAGGTATTGTTTATGCTTAGCGCACGGGCCCTGTCTGCATTAGGCGGGCGGGGGGAGTTTAGGGGGCTGGGATTGTACCCGGGAACCCACTCTATCATACTCTGGGTATGGGCCCGTGGGTTTCATGCAGGACACAGTGGTAGAGCCTCCTTTCACGCATGGCATGGGAGGATTGCAGGCTTTCTAAACTCTAAGAAAGCAAGAAGTCTGAGAATTAGATTTAGGGTTAGGATTCTGGTTAGGGTTAAGGATGAAGTTTAGTGTTAGGGTGAGGGCTTAGGGTTAGGGATTAGGGTTAGGGTTAAAGGTTACTCTTAGGTTTAACGGTTACACTTTGGTTTAGGGTTTAGGTTTACGGGTAGGGTTAAGATGAGGGGTTAGGGTTTGGTACAGGGTTAGGGTTAAGTGTTAGGTTTAGGGTTGAAGATTAGAATTAGGGTTAGGATTAAAGGTTAGCGTGAGAGTTAACGCTTAGGGTTTAGGTTAAGAGTTAGGGTTTAGGGTTAGGGTTAGGGTTAGGGTTAGTTTTAGGGTTAGAGTTATGTGCTATGGTTTGTGTTAGAGGTTAGGGTTAGGTTTACTGGTCACGGTTAGGGTTAATTTTAGGGGGTAGCATTAGGGTTAGGGTTAGGGTTAAGGGATAGGATTAGGGTTAAGTGTTGGGCTTAGGGTTAGGGTTTAGTGTTAAGTTTATCATTAAGGATTAGGGTTAGAGTAAGGGTTAAATGCTTGGGTGCGGGTAATGGTTAGGGTCAGGGTTTAGGTTCACGAATTGGGTTAGTGTTAAGGGTTACGGGTAGGTTTAGGGATCAGGGTTAGTGTTAGCATTAGGGCTTAAGGTTAGGATTAGGCGGTAGGTTAGATTTAGGGTTAGATCTAGGCGTTAGGGTAAGGGCTAGCGTTAGGGTTAAGAGATAGGGTTAGGTTTAATGCTTAGGATTACGGTTAGGGTTTGGGTTTAAAGTAAGTGTTAGGGGTTAGGTTTAAGGATCCAAGGTTAGGGTTATTTTTAGCTGTAGTGTTAGGGTTAGGGATAAGGGATCCCATTAGCATTAAGGGTCATCCTTACTGTAGGGTCAAGGGTTAGGCTTAGAGTTAAAGGTTAAGGTTAGGGTCAGTGTTAAGATTTAGGGTGAGGGTTAACGGTTAGGGTAAAGGTTAAGCATTAGGGTTAGGGATTAGTGATTAGGGTTTTTGGTTAGTGTTAGGGTTAGCGGTTAGGAGTTAGTGTTTTATGAAGGGGTATGTTTAGAATTAGGATTGGGGTTAGAGTTAGGGTGAGGTATAGGGGTTAGGTTTAGGGGTTAGTTTTAGGGTAAAAGGATAGGATTAGGGTTACGGGTTGGGCTTAGGTTTAGGGTTAAAGTTTACTGCTAGGGTTAGGGATAGGGTTCAAGGTTAGCTTTAGGGGTTCTGGTTAGGGTTAGGTGTTAGGTTAGTGTCAGGGATAGGTCTAGTCGTGAGGGTAAGGTTTAGGGTTAGCCTTAAGAGGTAGGGTTAGGTTTAATGGTTAGGATTAGGATTAGGGTTAAGGGTTAGGGTAAGGCTTAGGGGTTAGGGTGAAGGGTTAGGGTCAAGGGTTAGGGTTTTTGTTAGGCATAGCGTTGGGGTTAGAAGTAAGGGTTACTGTCAGTGTTAGGGTTGTAGGTAGGGTTACGGTTAGGGTTAGCGGTTTAGAATTAGGGTTAGGGATTAGGTGTCACAGTGATGACTAGGAGATAGGGTTAGAATTATGGGATAGGGGTTGTTCTCAGGAAATGGGTTATGCATTAACGTTAGGATAAGAGGTTAAAGTTAGGCGCATGGTGAGGTTTACATGTTAGTGGGAGAAATAGGAACAGGGTTGGGTGTTATGTTCAGGGTTAGGGTTATCTGTTAAAGGTATTGTTTATGCTTAGCGCACGGGCTCTGTCTGCATTAGGCGGGCGGGGGGAGTTTAGGGGGCAGGGATTGTACCCGGGAACCCACTGTATCATACTCTGGGTATGGGCCCGTGGGTTTCATGCAGGACACAGTGGTAGAGCCTCCTTTCACGCATGGCATGGGAGGATTGCAGGCTTTCCAAACTCTAAGAAAGCAAGAAGTCTGAGAATTAAATTTAGGGTTAGGATTCTGGTTAGGGTTAAGGATGAAGTTTAGTGTTAGGGTGAGGGCTTAGGGTTAGGGAATAGGGTTAGGGTTAAAGGTTACTCTTAGGTTTAACGGTTACACTTTGCTTTAGGGTTGAGGTTTACGGTTAGGGTTAAGATGAGGGGTTAGGGTTTGGTACAGGGTTAGGGTTAAGTGTTAGGTTTAGGGTTGAAGATTAGGATTAGGGTTAGGATTAAAGGTTAGCGTGAGAGTTAACGCTTAGGGTTAAGGTTAAGAGTTAGGGTTTACGGTTAAGGTTAGGGTTAGTTTTAGGGTTAGAGTTATGTGCTATGGTTTGTGTTAGAGGTTAGGGTTAGGTTTACTGGTCACGGTTAGGGTTACGTTTAGGGGTTATCATTAGGGTTAGGGTTAGGGTTAGGGTTAAGGTATAGGATTAGGGTTAAGTGTTGGACTTAGGGTTAGGGTTTAGTGTTAGGGTTAGCATTAAGGATTAGGGTTAGGGTCAGGGTTAAATGCTTGGGTGCAGGTAATGGTTAGGGTCAGGGTTAAGGTTCACGGATAGGGTTAGTGTTAAGGGTTACGGGTAGGTTTAGGGTTCAGGGTTAGTGTTAGCATTAGGGCTTAAGGTTAGGATTAGGCGGTAGGTTAGATTTTGGGTTAGATCTAGGCGTTAGGGTAAGGGCTAGCGTTAGGGTTAAGAGATAGGGTTAGGTTGAATGCTTAGATTAGGGTTAGGGTTTGGAGTTAAAGTAAGTGTTAGGGGTTAGGTTTAAGGATCCAAGGTTAGGGTTATTTTTAGCTGTAGTGTTAGGGTTAGGGATAAGGGATCCCATTAGCATTAAGGGTCTTCCTTACTGTAGGGTTAAGGGTTAGGCTTAGAGTTAAAGGTTAAGGTTAGGGTCAGTGTTAAGATTTAGGGTGAGGGTTAACGGTTAGGGTAAAGGATAAGCGTTAGGGTTAGGGATTAGTGATTAGGGTTTTTGCTTAGTGTTAGGGTTAGCGGTTAGGAGTTAGTGTTTTATGAAGGGGTATGGTTAGAATTAGGATTGGGGTTAGAGTTAGGGTGAGGTATAGGGGTTAGGTTTAGGGGTTAGTTTTAGGGTAAAAGGATAGGAGTAGGGTTACGGGTTGGGCTTAGGTTTAGGGTTAAAGTTTACTGCTGGGGTTAGGGATAGGGTTCAGGGTTATCTTTAGGGGTTCTCGTTAGGGTTAAACGCTGAACACCTGCAAATAAATTTCAACGTATTGGTTAATTGAAAAGCTCTGCGGCATACTTCTTGGAACAAGCCAGTTACCTGTTCCCACGGAAAGAGGAGTATATAGAACCATGGTGGATTTCCAACTGATGAAGTAAAGGATTATTAAAGTAACGGGATGACCATGGGGATCATCGTCAATTCTCTGAAACAGAATCCGCCCTTTTCACCTGCCAAACACATGCCCACTTCTCCTCTCTAGGGATAATAAAAACTAACCAGCGAACTGACAGAGGGCCTGACCCCCCCATCCACATCGACCACACACACAAAAAAACCGTACCCTCCAGCTACTAATTATAATGCTAACTTGCAAAATTTCGCTGCATTTTAAAACAATGGAAAAATGGTGGTGGGATGATACTTAGAAGAATGGCTTCTTGTCTGTCTCCACTAACAAAAATAGGCAACACCAAGTCAGCTACTCCTCAGCATAGTTATGTCCGTCGCAGCCTTCTTGGGTTTCAGGAGGCACATACAAACGTTAGCAAAATTATGGTGAAACGCTGAAAACCTGCAAATAATTTTCAACGTACTGGCTAATTTGAAAACTCTCCAGCATACTTCTTGGAACAAGCCAGGTACCTGTGCTCACGCATAGAGGAGTATATAGAAACATGGTGGAATCACAGCTGATGAAGCAAAGGATTCTTAAAGGAATAAGATGACCATGCGGATCCTGTTTAATTCTCTGAAACAGAATCCGCACTTTTCACCTGCCAAACACATGCCCACTTCTCCTCTCTGGGGATAATAAAAACAAACCAGTGAATTGACAGATGGCCTGACCAACCCATCCACACTGACCCCACAAAAAAAAAAAGTACCCTCCAGCTACTAATTATAATGATAAATTTCAAAATTTCCCTTCATTTTTAAACAATGGAAAAATGATGGTGGGATGATACTTAGAAGAATGGCTTCCAGTCAGTCTCCACTAACAAAAATAGGCAACACCAAGTCAGCTACTCCTCAGCATACTTATGTCCGTGGCAGCCATTTTGGGTTTCAGGAGACACATACAAACGTTATAAGAATTATGGTGAAACGCTGAATACCTGCAAATAATTTTCAACGTACTGCTTAATTGAAAAGCTCTGCGGCATACTTCTTGGAACAAGCCAGTTACCTGTGCCCACACATAGAGGAGTATATAGAACCATGGTGGATTCCCAGGTGATGAAGCAAAAGTTTCCTAAAGGAACGGGATGAGCATGGGGATCATCGTTAATTCTGTGAAACAGAATCCGAACTTTTCACCTGCCAAACACATGTCCAGTTCTCCTCTCTGGGGATAATAAAAACTAACCAGCGAACTGACAGAGGGCCTGACCCCCCCATCCACATCGACCACACACACAAAAAAAAACCGTACCCTCCAGCTACTAATTATAATGCTAACTTGCAAAATTTCCCTGCATTTTAAAACAATGGAAAAATGGTGGTGGGATGATACTTAGAAGAATGGCTTCTTGTCTGTCTCCACTAAAAAAATAGGCAACACCAAGTCAGCTACTCCTCAGCATAGTTATGTCCGTCGCAGCCTTCTTTGGTTTCAGGTGGCACAAACAAACGTTATCACAATTATGGTGAAACGCTGAACACCTACTAATAATTTTCAACGTAGTGGTTAATTGAAAAGCTCTGCGGCATACTTCTTGGAACAAGCCAGTTACCTGTTCCCACGCAAAGACGAGTATATAGAACTATGGTGGATTTCGAGCTGATGAAGTAAAGGATTATTAAAGGAACGGGATGACCATGGGGATCATCGTTAATTCTCTGAAACAGAATCCGCCCTTTTCACCTGCCAAACACATGCCCACTTCTCCTCTCAGGGGATAATAAAAACTAACCAGCGAATTGACAGAGGGCCTGACCCCCCCATCCACATCGACCAGACAAAAAAAAAAAAAAACCGTACCCTCCAGCTACTAATTATAATGCTAACTTGCAAAAGTTCCCTGCATTTTAAAACAATGGAAAAATGGTGGTGGGATGATACTTAGAAGAATGGCTTCTTGTCTGTCTCCACTAACAAAAATAGGCAACACCAAGTCAGCTACTCCTCAGCATAGTTATGTCCGTCGCAGCCTTCTTGGGTTTCAGGAGGCACAAACAAACGTTATCACAATTATGGTGAAACGCTGAACACCTGCATATAATTTTCAACGTTGTGATTAATTGAAAAGCTCTGTGGCATACTGCTTGGAACAAGCCACTTACCTGTTCCCACGCAAAGAGGAGTATATAGAACCATGGTGGATTTCCAGGTGATGAAGTAAAGGATTATTAAAGGAACGGGATGACCATGGGGATCATCGTTAATTCTCTGAAACAGAATCCGCCTTTTTCACCTGCCAAACACATGCCCACTTCACCTCTCTGGGCATAATAAAAACTAACCAGCGAACTGACAGAGGGCCTGACCCCCCCATGCACATCGACCACACAAAAAAAAAAAAACCATACCCTCCAGCTACTAATTATAATGCTAACTTGCAAAATTTCCCTCCTTTTTAAAACAATGGAAAAATGGTGGTGGGATGATACTTAGAAGAATGGCTTCTTGTCCGTCTCCACTAACAAAAATAGGCAACACCAAGTCAGCTACTCCTCAGCATAGTTATGTCCGTCGCCGCCTTCTTGGGTTTCAGGAGGCACAAACAAACGTTATCACAATTATGGTGAAACGCTGAACACCTGCAAATAATTTTCAACGTAGTGGTTAATAGAAAAGCTCAGCGGCATACTTCTTGGAACAAGCCAGGTACCTGTGCCCATGCATAGAGGAGTATATAGAATCATGGTGGAATCCCAGCTCATGAATCAAAGGATTCTTAAAGGAATGAGATTACCATGCGGATCCTGTTTAATTCTCTGAAACAGAATCCGCACTTTTCACCTGCCAAACACATGCCCACTTCTCCTCTCTGGGGATAATAAAAACAAACCAGTGAATTGACAGATGGCCTGACCAACCCATCCACACTGACCCCACAAAAAAAAAAAAGTACCCTCCAGCTACTAATTATAATGATAACTTGCAAAATTTCCCTGCATTTTTAAACAATAGAAAAATGATGGTGGGATGATACTTAGAAGAATGGCTTCCAGTCAGTCTCCACTAACAAAAATAGGCAACACGAAGTCAGCTACGCCTCAGCATACTTATGTCCGTGGCAGCCATATTGGGTTTCAGGAGACACATACAAACGTTATAAGAATTATGGTGAAACGCTGAAAACCTGCAAATGATTTTCAACGTACTGCTTAATTGAAAAGCTCTGGGGCATACTTCTTGGAACAAGCTAGTTACCTGTGCCCACACATAGAGGAGTATATAGAACCATGGTGGATTCCCACCTGATGAAGCAAATTTTTCTAAAGGAACGGGAGGAGCATGCGGATCCTGTATCATTCTCTGAAACAGAATCCGCACTTTTCACCTGCCAAACACATGCCCACTACTCTTCTCTGGGGATAATAAAAACAAACCAGCGATCTCACAGAGGGCCTGAACACCCATCCTGACCGAACCCACAAAAAAAAAAACGACCCTCCAGCTACTAATTATAATGCCAATTGGCAAAATTTCCCTGCATTTTTAAACAATGGAGAAATGATGGTGGGATGATACTTATAAGAATGGCTTCGTCTCAGTCTCCACTGACAAAAATAGGCAACACCAAGTCAGCTACACCTCAGCATAGTTATGTCCGTAGCAGCCATATTTGGTTTCAGTAGGCACATACACACGTTATCACAATTATGGTGAAACGCTGAAAACCTGCAAAGGATTTTCAACATACTGGTTAATTGAAAAGCTCTGAGGCATACTTCTTGGAACAAGCCAGTTTTCTGTGCCCACGCATAGAGAAGTATATAGAACCATGGTGGATTCCCAGCTCATGAAGCAAAGGATTCTTAAAGGAACGGGATTACCCTGCGGATCCTGTTTAATTCTCTGAAACAGATCCGCAGTTTTCACCTGCAATACTAATACCCACTTCCCCTCTCTTGGGATAATAAAAACAAACCAGCGAACTGACAGAGGGCCTTACCAACCCATCCACACTGACCCCACAAAAAAAAAAAAAATAGTACCCTCCAGCTACTAATTATAATTCTAATTTGCAAAATTTCCCTACATTATTAAACAATGGAAAAATGATGGTGGGATGATACTTAGAAGAATGGCTTCTTGTCAGTCTCCACTAACAAAAATAGGCAACACCAAGTCAGCTACTCCTCAGCATAGTTATGTCCGTCGCAGCCTTCTTGGGTTTCAGGAGGCACAAACAAACGTTATCACAATTATGGTGAATCGCTGAACACCTGCAAATAACTTTCAACGTAGTGGTTAATTGAAATGCTCTGCGGCATACTTCTTGGAACAAGGCAGTTACCTGTTCCCACGCAAAGAGGAGTATATAGAACCATGGTGGATTTCCAGCTGATGAAGTAAAGGATTATTAAAGGAACGGGATGACCATGGGGATCTTCGTTAATTCTCTGAAACAGAATCCGCCCTTTTCACCTGCCAAACACATGCCCACTTCTCCTCTCTGGGGATAATAAATACTAACCAGCGAACTGACAGAGGGCCTGACCCCCCCATCCACATCGACCACACACAAAAAAAAAAAACCGTACCCTCCAGCTACTAATTATAATGCGAACTTGCAAAATTTCCCTGCATTTTAAAACAATGGAAAAATGGTGGTGGGATGATACTTAGAAGAATGGCTTCTTGTCAGTCTCCACTAACAAAAATAGGCAACACCAAGTCAGCTACTCCTCAGCATAGTTATGTACGTCGCAGCCTTCTTGGGTTTCAGGAGGCACAAACAAACGTTATCACAATTATGGTGAAACGCTGAAAACCTGCAAATAATTTTCAACGTACAGGTTAACTTGAAAACTCTCCAGCATACTTCTTGGAACAAGCCAGGTACCTGTGCCCAGGCATAGAGGAGTATATAGAAACATGGTGGAATCCCAGCTGATGAAGAAAAGATTCTTAAAGGAATGAGATGACCATGCGGATCCTGTTTAATTCTCTGAAACAGAATCCGCACTTTTCACCTGCCAAACACATGCCCACTACTCTTCTCTGGGGATAATAAAAACAAACCAGCGATCTTTGAGAGGGCCTGAACACCCATCCTGACGGACCCCCCCATAAAAAAAGTACCCTCCAGCTACTAATTATAATGCCACATTGCAAAATTTCCCTGCATTTTTAAACAATGGGGAAATGATGTGGGATGATACTTAGAAGAATGGCTTCTTGTCAGTCTCCACTGACAAAAATAGGCAACACCAAGTCAGCTAGGCCTCAGCAGAGTTATGTCCATAGCAGCCATATTTGGTTTCAGTAGGCACATACACACGTTATCACAATTATGGTGAAACGCTGAAAACCTGCAAAGGATTTTCAACATACTGGTTAATTGAAAAGCTCTGAGGCATACTTCTTGGAACAAGCCAGTTTCCTGTGCCCACGCAAAGAGGAGTATAGAGAACCATGGTGGATTTCCAGCTGATGAAGTAAATGATTATTAAAGGAACGGGATGACCATGGGGATCATCGTTAATTCTCTGAAACAGAATCCGCCCTTTTCACCTGCCACACACATGCCCACTTCTCCTCTCTGGGGATAATAAAAACTAACCAGCGAACTGACAGAGGGCCTGACCCCACCCCATCCGCATCGACCACACACACAAAAAAAACCGTACCCTCCAGCTACTAATTATAATGCTAACTTGCAAAATTTCCCTGCATTTTAAAACAATGGAAAAATGGTGGTGGGATGATACTTAGAAGAATGGCTTCTTGTCAGTCTCCACTAACAAAAATAGGCAACACCAAGTCAGCTACTCCTCAGCATAGTTATGTCCGTCGCAGCCTTCTTGGGTTTCAGGAGGCACAAACACACGTTATCACAATTATGGTGAAACGCTGAACACCTGCAAATAATTTTCAACGTAGTGGTTAATTGAAAAACTCTGCGGCATACTTCTTGGAACAAGCCAGTTACCTGTTCCCACGCAAAGAGGAGTATAGAGAACCATGGTGGATTTCCAGCTGATGAAGTAAAATATAATTAAAGGAACGGGATGACCATGGGGATCATCGTTAATTCTCTGAAACAGAATCCGCCCTTTTCACCTGCCAAACACATGCCCACTTCTCCTCTCTGGGGATAATAAAAACTAACCAGCGAACTGACAGAGGGTCTGACCCCCAAACCCATCCACATCGACCACACACAAAAAAAAACCGTACCCTCCAGCTACTAATTATAATGCTAACTTGCAAAACTTCCCTGCATTTTAAAACAGTGGAAAAATGGTGGTGGGATCATACTTAGAAGAATGGCTTCTTGTCTGTCTCCACTAACAAAAATAGGCAACACCAAGTCAGCTACTCCTCAGCATACTTATGTCCGTCGCAGCCTTCTTGGGTTTCAGGAGGGACATACAAACGTTATCAAAATTATGGTGAAACGCTGAAAACATTCAAATAATTTTCAACGTACTGGTTAATTTGAAAACTCTCCAGCATAATTCTTGGAACAAGCCAGGTACCTGTGCCCACGCATAGAGGAGTATATAGAAACATGGTGGAATCCCAGCTGATGAAGCAAAGGATTCTTAAAGGAATGAGATGACCATGCGGATCCTGTTTAATTCTCTGAAACAGAATCCGCACTTTTCACCTGCCAAACACATGCCCACTACTCTTCTCTGGGGATAATAAAAACAAACCAGCGATCTGACAGAGGGCCTGAACACCCATCCTGACCGACCCCACAAAACAAAAAAGTACCCTCCAGCTACTAATTATAATGCCAATTTGCAAAATTTCCCTGCATTTTTAAACAATGGAGAAATGATGGTGGGATGATACTTAGAAGAATGGCTTCTTGTCAGTCTCCACTGACAAAAATAGGCAACACCAAGTCAGCTACGCCTCAGCATAGTTATGTCCGTAGCAGCCATATTTGGTTTCAGTAGGCACATACACACGTTATCACAATTATGGTGAAACGCTGAAAACCTGCAAAGGATTGTCAACATACTGGTTAATTGAAAAGCTCTGAGGTATACATCTTGGAGCTAGCCAGTTTCCTGTGCCCACGCATAGACAAGTATATAGAACCATGGTGGATTCCCAGCTCATGAAGCAAAGGATTCTTAAAGGAACGGGATTACCATACGGATCCTGTTTAATTCTCTGAAACAGATCGGCAGTTTTCACCTGCCATACTAATAACCACTTCTCCTCTCTGGGGATAACAAAAACCAACCGGGGAACTGACAGAGGGCCTGATCAACACATCCACACCGATCCCACAGGAAAAGAAAAAAAAAAAAACACCGTAGCCACCAGCTACTAATTATAATGCTAACTTGCAAAATTTTCCTGCATTTTTAAACAATGGAAAAATGATGGTGAGATGATACTTACAAGAATGGATTCTTGTCAGTCTCCACTAACAAAAATAGGCAACACCAAGTCAGCTACGCCTCAGCATAGTTATGTCCGTCGCAGCCTTCCTGGGTTTCAGGAGGCACAAACAAAGGTTCTCACAATTATGGTGAAACGCTGAACACCTGCAAATAATTTTCAACGTAGTGGTTAATTAAAAAGCTCTGCGGCATACTTCTTGGAACAAGGCAGTTACCTGTTCCCACGCAAATAGGAGTATATAGAACCATGGTGGATTTCCAGCTGATGAAGTAAAGGATTATTAAAGGAACGGGATGACCATGGGGATCATCGTTAATTCTCTGAAACAGAATCCGCCCTTTTCACCTGCCAAACACATGCCCACTTCTCCTCTCTGGGGATAATAAAAACTAACCAGCGAACTGACAGAGGGCCTGACCCCCACCATCCACATCGACCACACACAAAAAAAAACCGTACCCTCCAGCTACTAATTATAATGCTAACTTGCAAAATTTCCCTGCATTTTAAAACAATGGAAAAATGGTGGTGGGATGATACTTAGAAGAATGGCTTCTTGTCAGTCTCCACTAACAAAAATAGGCAACACTAAGTCAGCTTCTCCTCAGCATAGCTATGTCCGTCGCAGACTTCCTGGGTTTCAGAGGCACAAACAAACGATATCACAATTATGGTGAAACGCTGAACACCTGCAAATAATTTTCAACGTAGTGGTTAATTGAAAAGCTCTGCGGCATACTTCTTGGAACAAGGCAGTTACCTGTTCCCTTGCAAAGAGGAGTATATAGAACCATGGTGGATTTCCAGCTGATGAAGTAAAGGATTATTAAAGGAACGGGATGACCATGGGGATCATTGTTAATTCTCTGAAACAGAATCCGCCCTTTTGACCTGCCAAACACATGCCCAGTTCTCCTCTCTGGGGATAATAAAAACTAACCAGCGAACTGACAGAGGGCCTGACCCCCCCATCCACATCGACCACACACACAGAAAAAAAACTGTACCCTACAGCTACTAATTATAATGCTAACTTGTAAAATTTCCCTGCATTTTAAAACAATGCAAAAATGGTGGGGGGTTCATACTTAGAAGAATGGCTTCTTGTCTGTCTCCACTAACAAAAATAGGCAACACCAAGTCAGCTACTCCTCAGCATAGTTATGTCCGTCGCAGCCTTCTTGGGTTTCAGGAGGGACATACAAACGTTATCAAAATTATGGTGAAGCGCTGAAAACCTGCAAATAATTTTCAACGTACTGGTTAATTTGAAAACTCTCCAGCATAATTCTTGGAACAAGCCAGGTACCTGTGCCCACGCATAGAGGAGTATATAGAAACATGGTGGAATCCCAGCTGATGAAGCAAAGGATTCTTAAAGGAATGAGATGACCATGCGGATCCTGTTTAATTCTCTGAAACAGAATCCGCACTTTTCACCTGCCAAACACATGCCCACTACTCTTCTCTGGGGATAATAAAAACAAACCAGCGATCTGACAGAGGGGCTGAACACCCATCCTGACTGACCCCACAAAACAAAAAAGTACCCTCCAGCTACTAATTATAATGCCAATTTGCAAAATTTCCCTGCATTTTTAAACAATGGAGAAATGATGGTGGGATGATACTTAGAAGAATGGCTTCTTGTCAGTCTCCACTGACAAAAATAGGCAACACCAAGTCAGCTACGCCTCCCCATAGTTATGTCCGTAGCAGCCATATTTGCTTTCAGTAGGCACATACACACGTTATCACAATTATGGTGAAACGCTGAAAACCTGCAAAGGATTGTCAACATACTGGTTCATTGAAAAGCTCTGAGGCATACTTCTTGGAACTAGCCAGTTTCCTGTGCCCACGCATAGACGAGTATATAGAACCATGGTGGATTCCCAGCTCATGAAGCAAAGGATTCTTAAAGGAACGGGATTACCATGCGGATCCTGTTTAATTCTCTGAAACATATTCGCAGTTTTCACCTGCCATACTAATACCCACTTCTCCTCTCTGGGGATAATAAAAACCAACCGGGGAACTGACAGAGGGCCTGACCAACACATCCACACCGACCCCACAGGAAAAGAAAAAAAAAAAACACCGTAGCCTCCAGCTACTAATTATAATACTAACTTGCAAAATTTCCCTGCATTTTAAAACAATGGAAAAATGGTGGTGGGATGATAATTAGAAGAATGGCTTCTTGTCAGTCTCCTCTAACAAAAATAGGCAACACCAAGTCAGCTACGCCTCAGCACAGTTATGTCCGTCGCAGCCTTCTTGGGTTTCAGGAGGCACAAACAAAGGTTCTCACAATTATGGTGAAACGCTGAACACCTGCAAATAATTTTCAACGTAGTGGTTAATTGAAAAGCTCTGCGGCATACTTCTTGGAACAAGGCAGTTACCTGTTCCCACGCAAAGAGGAGTATAGAGAACCATGGTGGATTTCCAGCTGATGAAGTAAAGGATTATTAAAGGAACGGGATGACCATGGGGATCATCGTTAATTCTCTGAAACAGAATCCGCCCTTTTCACCTGCCAAACACATGCCCACTTCTCCTCTCTGGGGATAATAAAAACTAACCAGCGAACTGACAGAGGTTCTGACCCCACCCCATCCGCATCGACCACACACACAAAAAAACCCGTACCCTCCAGCTACTAATTATAATGCTAACTTGCAAAATTTCCCTGCATTTTAAAACAATGGAAAAATGGTGGTGGGATGATACTTAGAAGAATGGCTTCTTGTCAGTCTCCACTAACAAAAATAGGCAACACCAAGTCAGCTACTCCTCAGCATAGTTATGTCCGTCGCAGCCTTCTTGGGTTTCAGGAGGCACAAACACACGTTATCACAATTATGGTGAAACGCTGAACACCTGCAAATAATTTTCAACGTAGTGGTTAATTGAAAAACTCTGCGGCATACTTCTTGGAACAAGCCAGTTACCTGTTCCCACGCAAAGAGGAGTATAGAGAACCATGGTGGATTTCCAGCTGATGAAGTAAAATATTATTAATGGAACGGGATGACCATGGGGATCATCGTTAATTCTCTGAAACAGAATCCGCCCTTTTCACCTGCCAAACACATGCCCACTTCTCCTCTCTGGGGATAATAAAAACTAACCAGCGAACTGACAGAGGGTCTGACCCCCAAACCCATCCACATCGACCACACACAAAAAAAAACCGTACCCTCCAGCTACTAATTATAATGCTAACTTGCAAAACTTCCCTGCATTTTAAAACAATGAAAAAATGGTGGTGGGATGATACTTAGAAGAATGGCTTCTTGTCAGTCTCCACTAACAAAAATAGGCAACACCAAGTCAGCTACTCCTCAGCATAGTTATGTCCGTCGCAGCCTTCTTGGGTTTCAGGAGGCACAAACACACGTTATCACAATTATGGTGAAACGCTGAACACCTGCAAATAATTTTCAACGTAGTGGTTAATTGAAAAACTCTGCGGCATACTTCTTGGAACAAGCCAGTTACCTGTTCCCACGCAAAGAGGAGTATAGAGAACCATGGTGGATTTCCAGCTGATAAAGTAAAGGATTATTAAGGGAAGGGGATGACCATGGGGATCATCGTTAATTCTCTGAAACAGAATCCGCCCTTTTCACCTGCCAAACACATGCCCACTTCTCCTCTCTGGGGATAATAAAAACTAACCAGCGAACTGACAGAGGGCCTGACCCCACCCCATCCACATCGACCACACACACAAAAAAAACCGTACCCTCCAGCTACTAATTATAATGCTAACTTGCAAAATTTCCCTGCACTTTAAAACAATGGAAAAATGGTGGTGGGATCATACTTAGAAGAATGGCTTCTTGTCTGTCTCCACTAACAAAAATAGGCAACACCAAGTCAGCTACTCCTCAGCATACTTATGTCCGTCGCAGCCTTCTTGGGTTTCAGGAGGGACATACAAACGTTATCAAAATTATGGTGAAACGCTGAAAACCTGCAAATAATTTTCAACGTACTGGTTAATTTGAAAACTCTCCAGCATAATTCTTGGAACAAGCCAGGTACCTGTGCCCACGCATAGAGGATTATATAGAAACATGGTGGAATCCCAGCTGATGAAGCAAAGGATTCCTAAAGGAATGAGATGACCATGTGGATCCTGTTTAATTCTCTGAAACAGAATCCGCTCTTTTCACCTGCCAAACACATGCCCACTACTCTTCTCTGGGGATAATAAAAACAAACCAGCGATCTCACAGAGGGCCTGAACACCCATCCTGACCGACCCCACAAAACAAAAAAGTACCCTCCAGCTACTAATTATAATGCCAATTTGCAAAATTTCCCTGCATTTTTAAACAATGGAGAAATGATGGTGGGATGATACTTAGAAGAATGGCTTCTTGTCAGTCTCCACTGACAAATATAGGCAACACCAAGTCAGCTACGCCTCAGCATAGTTATGTCCGTAGCAGCCATATTTGGTTTCACTAGGCACATACACACGTTATGACAATTATGGTGAAACGCTGAAAACCTGCAAAGGATTGTCAACATACTGGTTAATTGAAAACCTCTGAGGCATACTTCTTGGAACTAGCCAGTTTCCTGTGCCCACGCGTAGACAAGTATATAGAACCATGGTGGATTCCCAGCTCATGAAGCAAAGGATTCTTAAAGGAACGGGATTAGCATGCGGATCCTGTTTAATTCTCTGAAACAGATCCGCAGTTTTCACCTGCCATACTAATACCCACTTCTCCTCTCTGGGGATAATAAAAACCAACCGGGGAACTGACATAGGGCCTGACCAACACATCCACACCGACCCCACAGGAAAAAAAAAACAAAAAACACCGTAGCCTCCAGCTACTAAGTATAATGCTAACTTGCAAAATTTCCCTGCATTTTAAAACAATGGAAAAATGGTGCTGGGATGATACTTAGAAGAATGGCTTCTTGTCAGTCTCCACTAACAAAAATAGGCAACACCAAGTCAGCTACGCCTCAGCATAGTTATGTCCGTCGCAGCCTTCTTGGGTTTCAGGAGGCACAAACAAAGGTTCTCACAATTATGGTGAAACGCTGAACACCTGCAAATAATTTTCAACGTAGTGGTCAATTGAAAAGCTCTGCGGAATACTTCTTGGAACAAGGCAGTTACCTGTGCCCACGCAAAGAGGAGTATATAGAACCATGGTGAATTTCCAGCTGATGAAGTAAAGGATTATTAAAGGAAGGGGATGACCATGGGGATCATCGTTAATTCTCTGAAACAGAATCCGCCCTTTTCACCTGCTAAACACATGCCCACTTCTCCTCTCTGGGGATAATAAAAACTAACCAGCGAACTGACAGAGGGCCTCACCCCCCCATCCACATCGACCACACAAAAAAAAAAAAAACCGTACCCACTAGCTACTAATTATAATGCTAACTTGCAAAATTTCCCTGCATTTTAAAACAATGGAAAAATGGTGGTGGGATGATATTTAGAAGAATGGCTTCTTGTCAGTCTCCACTAACAAAAATAGGCAACACCAAGTCAGCTACTCCTCAGCATAGTTATGTCCGTCGCAGCCTTCTTGGGTTTCAGGAGGCACAAACAAAGGTTCTCACAATTATGGTGAAACTCTGAACACCTGCAAATAATTTTCAACGTAGTGGTTAATTGAAAAGCTCTGCGGCATACTTCTTGGAACAAGCCAGTTACCTGTTCCCATGCAAAGAGGAGTATATAGAACCATGGTGGATTTCCAGCTGATGAAGTAAAGGATTATTAAAGGAACGGGATGACCATGGGGATCATCGTTAATTCTCTGAAACAGAATCCGCCCTTTTCACCTGCCAAACACATGCCCACTTCTCCTCTCTGGGGATAATAAAAACTAACCAGCGAACTGACAGAGGGCCTCACCCCCCCATCCACATCGACCACACACAAAAAAAAAAAACCGTACCCTCCAGCTACTAATTATAATGCTAACTTGTAAAATTTCCCTGCATTTTAAAACAATGCAAAAATGGTGGTGGGATCATACTTAGAAGAATGGCTTCTTGTCTGTCTCCACTAACAAAAATAGGCAACACCAAGTCAGCTACTCCTCAGCATAGTTAAGTCCGTCGCAGCCTTCTTGGGTTTCAGGAGGGACATACAAACGTTATCAAAATTATGGTGAAACGCTGAAAACCTGCAAATAATTTTCAACGTACTGGTTAATTTGAAAACTCTCCAGCATAATTCTTGGAACAAGCCTGGTAACTGTGCCCACGCATAGAGGAGTATATAGAAACATGGTGGAATCCCAGCTGATGAAGCAAAGGATTCTTAAAGGAATGAGATGACCATGCGGATCCTGTTTAATTCTCTGAAACAGAATCCGTACTTTTCACCTGCCAAACACATGCCCACTACTCTTCTCTGGGGATAATAAAAACAAACCAGCGATCTGACAGAGGGCCTGAACACCCATCCTGACTGACCCCACAAAACAAAAAATTACCCTCCAGCTACTAATTATAATGCCAATTTGCAAAATTTCCCTGCATTTTTAAACAATGGAGAAATGATGGTGGGATGATACTTAGAAGAATGGCTTCTTGTCAGTCTCCACTGACAAAAATAGGAAACACCAAGTCAGCTACGCCTCAGCATAGTTATGTCCGTAGCAGCCATATTTGCTTTCAGTAGGCAGATAAACACGTTATCACAATTATGGTGAAACGCTGAAAACCTGCAAAGGATTGTCAACATACTGGTTAATTGAAAAGCTCTGAGGCATACTTCTTGGAACTAGCCAGTTTCCTGTGCCCACGCATAGACAAGTATATAGAACCATGGTGGATTCCCAGCTCATGAAGCAAAGGATTCTTAAAGGAACGGGATTACCATGCGGATCCTGTTTAATTCTCTGAAACAGATCCGCAGTTTTCACCTGCCATACTAATACCCACTTCTCCTCTCTGGGGATAACAAAAACCAACCGGGGAACTGACAGAGGGCCTGACCAACACATCCACCCCAACCCCACAGGAAAAAAAAAAAAAAAAAAAAAAACACCGTAGCCTCCAGCTACTAATTATAATGCTAACTTGCAAAATTTTCCTGCATTTTTAAACAATGGAAAAATGATGGTGAGATGATACTTACAAGAATGGATTCTTGTCAGTCTCCACTAACAAAAATAGGCAAAACCAAGTCAGCTACGCGTCAGCATATTTATGTCCGTCGCAGCCTTCTTGGGTTTCAGGAGGCACAATTATGGTGAAACGCTGAACACCTGCAAATAATTTTCAACGTAGTGGTTAATTGAAAAGCTCTGCGGCATACTTCTTGGAACAAGCCAGTTACCTGTTCTCACGCAAAGAGGAGTATATAGAACCATGGTGGATTTCCAGCTGATGAAGTAAAGGATTATTAACGGAACGGGATGACCATGGGGATTATCGTTAATTCTCTGAAACAGAATCCGCCCTTTTCACCTGCCAAACACATGCCCACTTCTCCTCTCTGGGGATAATAAAAACTAACCAGCGAACTGACAGAGGGCCTGACCAACACATCCACATCGACCACACACACAAAAAAAACCGTACCCTCCAGCTACTAATTATAATGCTAACTTGCAAAATTTCCCTGCATTTTAAAACAATGGAAAAATGGTGGTGGGATCATACTTAGAAGAATGGCTTCTTGTCAGTCTCCACTAACAAAAATAGGCAACACCAAGTCAGCTACTCCTCAGCATAGTTATGTCCGTCGCAGTCTTCTTGGGTTTCAGGAGGCACAAACACATGTTATCACAATTATGGTGAAACGCTGAACACCTGCAAATAATTTTCAACGTAGTGGTTAATTGAAAAGCTCTGCGGCATACTTCTTGGAACAAGCCAGTTACCTGTTCCCACGCAAAGAGGAGTATATAGAACCATGGTGGATTTCCAGCTGATGAAGTAAAGGATTATTAAAGGAACGGGATGACCATGGGGATCATCGTTAATTCTCTGAAACAGAATCCGCCCTTTTCACCTGCCAAACACATGCCCACTTCTCCTCTCTGGGGATAATAAAAACTAACGAGCGAACTGACAGAGGGCCTGACCCCCCCATCCACATCGACCACACACAAAAAAAAAAAACCGTACCCTCCAGCTACTAATTATAATGCTAACTTGCAAAATTTCCCTGCATTTTAAAACAATGGAAAAATGGTGGTGGGATGATACTTAGAAGAATGGCTTCTTGTCAGTCTCCACTAACAAAAATAGGCAACACCAAGTCAGCTACTCCTCAGCATAGTTATGTCCGTCGCAGCCTTCTTGGGTTTCAGGAGGCACAAATACACGTTATCACAATTATGGTGAAACGCTGAACACCTGCAAATAATTTTCAACGTAGTGGTTAATTGAAAAGCTCTGCGGCATACTTCTTGGAACAAGCCAGTTACCTGTTCCCATGCAAAGAGGAGTATATAGAACCATGGTGGATTTCCAGCTGATGAAGTAAAGGATTATTAAAGGAACGGGATGACCATGGGGATCATCGTTAATTCTCTGAAACAGAATCCGCCCTTTTCACCTGCCAAACACATGCCCACTTCTCCTCTCTGGGGATAATAAAAACTAACCAGCGAACTGACAGAGGGCCTGACCCCCCCATCCACATCGACCACACACAAAAAAAAAAAAACCGTACCCTCCAGCTACTAATTATAATGCTAACTTGCAAAATGTCCCTGCATTTTAAAAAAATGGAAAAATGGTGGTGCGATCATACTTAGAAGAATGGCTTCTTGTCAGTCTCCACTAACAAAAATAGGCAAAACCAAGTCAGCTACTCCTCAGCATAGTTATGTCCGTCGCAGCCTTCTAGGGTTTCAGGAGGCACAAACAAAGGTTCTCACAATTATGGTGAAACGCTGGACACCTGCAAATAATTTTCAACGTAGTGGTTAATTGAAAAGCTCTGCGGCATACTTCTTGGAACAAGCCAGTTACCTGTTCCCACGCAAAGAGGAGTATATAGAACCATGGTGGATTTCCAGCTGATGAAGTAAAGGATTATAAAAGGAAAGGGATAACCATGGGGATCATCGTTAATTCTCTGAAACAGAATCCTCCCTTTTCACCTGCCAAACACATGCCCACTTCTCCTCTCTGGGGATAATAAAAACTAACGAGCGAACTGACAGAGGGCCTTACGCCCCCCATCCACATCGACCACACACACAAAAAAAAAACCGTACCCTCCAGCTACTAATTATAATGCTAACTTGCAAAATTTCCCTGCATTTTTAAACAATGGAGAAATGATGGTGGGATGATACTTAGAAGAATGGCTTCTTGTCAGTCTCCACTGACAAAAATAGGCAACACCAAGTCAGCTACGCCTCAGCATAGTTATGTCCGTAGCAGCCATATTTGATTTCAGTAGGCACATACACACGTTATCACAATTATGGTGAAACGCTGAAAACCTGCAAAGGATTGTCAACATACTGGTTAATTGAAAAGCTCTGAGGCATACTTCTTGGAACTAGCCAGTTTCCTGTGCCCACGCATAGACAAGTATATAGAACCATGGTGGATTCCGAGCTCATGAAGCAAAGGATTCTTAAAGGAACGGGATTACCATGCGGATCCTGTTTAATTCTCTGAAACAGATCCGCAGTTTTCACCTGCCATACTAATACCCACTTCTCCTCTCTGGGGATAATAAAAACCAACCGGGGAACTGACAGAGGGCCTGACCAACACATCCACACCGACCCCACAGGAAAAAAACAAAAAAAAACACCATAGCATCCAGCTACTAATTATAATGCTAACTTGCAAAATTTTCCTGCATTTTTAAACAATGGAAAAATGATGGTGAGATGATACTTACAAGAATGGTTTCTTGTCAGTCTCCACTAACAAAAATAGGCAAAACCAAGTCAGCTACGCCTCAGCGTAGTTATGTCCGTCGCAGCCTTCTTGGGTTTCAGGAGACACAAACAAAGTTTCTCACAATTATGGTGAAATGCTGAACACCTGCAAATAATTTTCAACGTAGTGGTTAATTGAAAAGCTCTGTGGCATACTACTTGGAACAAGCCAGTTACCTGTTCCCACGCAAAGAGGAGTATAGAGAACCATGGTGGATTTCCAGCTGATGAAGTAAAGGATTATTAAAGGAACGGGATGACCATGGGGATCATCGTTAATTCTCTGAAACAGAATCCGCCCTTTTCACCTGCCAAACACATGCCCACTTCTCCTCTCTGGGGATAATAAAAATTATCCAGCGAACTGACAGAGGGCCTGACCCCCACCATCCACATCGACCACACACAAAAAAAAAACCGTACCCTCCAGCTACTAATTATAATGCTAACTTGCAAAATTTTCCTGCATTTTTAAACAATGGAAAAATGATGGTGAGATGATACTTACAAGAATGGATTCTTGTCAGACTCCAGTAACAAAAATAGGCAAAACCAAGTCAGCTACGCCTCAGCATAGTTATGTCCATCGCAGCCTTCTTGGGTTTCAGGAGGCACAAACAAACGTTATCACAATTATGGTGAAACTCTGAACACCTGCAAATAATTTTCAACGTAGTGGTTAATTGAAAAGCTCTGCGGCATACTTCTTGGAACAAGGCAGTTACCTGTTCCCATGCAAAGAGGAGTATATAGAACCATGGTGGATTTCCAGCTGATGAAGTAAAGGATTATTAAAGGAACGGGATGACCATGGGGATCATCGTTAAT
The DNA here is from genome assembly GCF_041146395.1 of Eulemur rufifrons. Taxonomy (NCBI): domain Eukaryota; kingdom Metazoa; phylum Chordata; class Mammalia; order Primates; family Lemuridae; genus Eulemur; species Eulemur rufifrons. The sequence goes on along the minus strand of NW_027182813.1, from coordinate 4,943,982 downwards.
TCTCTGAAACAGAATCCGCCCTTTTCACCTGCCAAACACATGCCCACTTCTCCTCTCTGGGGATAATAAAAACAAACCAGCGATCTGACAGAGGGCCTGAACACCCATCCTGACTGACCCCACAAAACAAAAAAGTACCCTCCAGCTACTAATTATAATGCCAATTTGCAAAATTTCCCTGCATTTTTAAACAATGGAGAAATGATGGTGGGATGATACTTAGAAGAATGGCTTCTTGTCAGTCTCCACTGACAAAAATAGGCAACACCAAGTCAGCTACGCCTCAGCATAGTTATGTCCGTAGCAGCCATATTTGGTTTCAGTAGGCACATACACACGTTATCACAATTATGGTGAAACGCTGAAAACCTGCAAAGGATTGTCAACATACTGGTTAATTGAAAAGCTCTGAGGCATACTTCTTGGAACTAGCCAGTTTCCTGTGCCCACGCATAGACAAGTATATAGAACCATGGTGGATTCCCAGCTCATGAAGCAAAGGATTCTTAAAGGAACGGGATTACCATGCGGATCCTGTTTAATTCTCTGAAACAGATCCGCAGTTTTCACCTGCCATACTAATACCCACTTCTCCTCTCTGGGGATAACAAAAACCAACCGGGGAACTGACAGAGGGCCTGACCAACACATCCACCCCAACCCCACAGGAAAAAAAAAAAAAAAAAACACCGTAGCCTCCAGCTACTAATTATAATGCTAACTTGCAAAATTTTCCTGCATTTTTAAACAATGGAAAAATGATGGTGAGATGATACTTACAAGAATGGATTCTTGTCAGTCTCCACTAACAAAAATAGGCAAAACCAAGTCAGCTACGCGTCAGCATATTTATGTCCGTTGCAGCCTTCTTGGGTTTCAGGAGGCACAATTATGGTGAAACGCTGAACACCTGCAAATAATTTTCAACGTAGTGGTTAATTGAAAAGCTCTGCGGCATACTTCTTGGAACAAGGCAGTTACCTGTTCCCACGCAAAGAGGAGTATAGAGAACCATGGTGGATTTCCAGCTGATGAAGTAAAGGATTATTAAAGGAACGGGATGACCATGGGGATCATCGTTAATTCTCTGAAACAGAATCCGCCCTTTTCACCTGCCAAACACATGCCCACTTCTCCTCTCTGGGGATAATAAAAACTAACCAGCGAACTGACAGAGGGCCTCACCCCCCCATCCACATCGATCACACACACAAAAAAAAAAACCGTACCCTCCAGCTACTAATTATAATGCTAACTTGCAAAATTTCCCTGCATTTTAAAACAATGGAAAAATGGTGGTGGGATGATACTTAGAAGAATGGCTTCTTGTCAGTCTCCACTAACAAAAATAGGCAACACCAAGTCAGCTACTCCTCAGCATAGTTATGTCCGTCGCAGCATTCTAGGGTTTCAGGAGGCACAAACAAAGGTTCTCACAATTATGGTGAAACGCTGAACACCTGCAAATAATTTTCAACGTAGTGGTTAATTGAAAAGCTCTGCGGCATACTTCTTGGAACAAGGCAGTTACCTGTTCCCACGCAAAGAGGAGTATAGAGAACCATGGTGGATTTCCAGCTGATGAAGTAAAGGATTATTAAAGGAAAGGGATGACCATGGGGATCATCGTTAATTCTCTGAAACAGAATCCGCCCTTTTTACCTGCCAAACACATGCCCACTTCACCTCTCTGGGGATAATAAAAACTAACCAGCTAACTGACAGAGGGCCTGACCCCCACCATCCACATCGACCACACAGAAAAAAAAAACCGTACCCTCCAGCTACTAATTATAACGCTAACTTGCAAAATTTCCCTGCATTTTAAAACAATGGAAAAATAGGGGAGGATGATACTTAGAAGAATGGCTTCTGGTCAGTCTCCACTAACAAAAATAGGCAACACCAAGTCAGATACTCCTCAGCATAGTTATGTCCGTCGCAGACTTCTTGGGTTTCAGGAGGCACAAACAAAGGTTCTCACAATTATGGTGAAACGCTGAACACCTGCAAATAATTTTCAACGTAGTGGTTAATTGAAAAGCTCTGCGGCATACTTCTTGGAACAAGGCAGTTACCTGTTTCCACGCAGAGAGGAGTATAGAGAACCATGGTGGATATCCAGCTGATGAAGTAAAGGATTATTAAAGGAACGGGATGACCCTGGGGATCATCGTTAATTCTCTGAAACAGAATCCGCCCTTTTCACCCGCCAAACACATGCCCACTTCTCCTCTCTGGGGATAATAAAAACTAACCAGCGAACTGACAGAGGGCCTCACACCCCCATCCACATCGACCACACACACACAAAAAAAAACCGTACCCTCCAGCTACTAATTATAATGCTAACTTGCAAAATTTCCCTGCATTTTAAAACAATGGAAAAATGGTGGTGGGATGATACTTAGAAGAATGGCTTCTTGTCAGTCTCCACTAACAAAAATAGGCAACACCAAGTCAGCTACTCCTCAGCATAGTTATGTCCGTCGCAGCCTTCTTGGGTTTCAGGAGGCACAAACAAAGGTTCTCACAATTATGGTGAAACTCTGAACACCTGCAAATAATTTTCAACGTAGTGGTTAATTGAAAAGCTCTGCGGCATACTTCTTGGAACAAGGCAGTTACCTGTTCCCATGCAAAGAGGAGTATATAGAACCATGGTGGATTTCCAGCTGATGAAGTAAAGGATTATTAAAGGAACGGGATGACCATGGGGATCATCGTTAATTCTCTGAAACAGAATCCGCCCTTTTCACCTGCCAAACACATGCCCACTTCTCCTCTCTGGGGATAATAAAAACTAACCAGCGAACTGACAGAGGGCCTCACCCCCCCATCCACATCGACCACACACAAAAAAAAAAAACCGTACCCTCCAGCTACTAATTATAATGCTAACTTGTAAAATTTCCCTGCATTTTAAAACAATGCAAAAATGGTGGTGGGATCATACTTAGAAGAATGGCTTCTTGTCTGTCTCCACTAACAAAAATAGGCAACACCAAGTCAGCTACTCCTCAGCATAGTTAAGTCCGTCGCAGCCTTCTTGGCTTTCAAGAGGGACATACAAACGTTATCAAAATTATGGTGAAACGCTGAAAAGCTGCAAATAATTTTCAACGTACTGGTTAATTTGAAAACTCTCCAGCATAATTCTTGGAACAAGCCAGGTAACTGTGCCCACGCATAGAGGAGTATATAGAAACATGGTGGAATCCCAGCTGATGAAGCAAAGGATTCTTAAAGGAATGAGATGACCATGCGGATCCTGTTTAATTCTCTGAAACAGAATCCGCACTTTTCACCTGCCAAACACATGCCCACTACTCTTCTCTGGGGATAATAAAAACAAACCAGCGATCTGACAGAGGGCCTGAACACCCATCCTGACTGACCCCACAAAACAAAAAATTACCCTCCAGCTACTAATTATAATGCCAATTTGCAAAATTTCCCTGCATTTTTAAACAATGGAGAAATGATGGTGGGATGATACTTAGAAGAATGGCTTCTTGTCAGTCTCCACTGACAAAAATAGGCAACACCAAGTCAGCTACGCCTCAGCATAGTTATGTCCGTCGCAGCCTTCTTGGGTTTCAGGAGGCACAAACAAACGTTATCACAATTATGGTGAAACGCTGAAAACCTGCAAAGGATTGTCAACATACTGGTTCATTGAAAAGCTCTGAGGCATACTTCTTGGAACTAGCCAGTTTCCTGTGCCCACGCATAGACAAGTATATAGAACCATGGTGGATTCCCAGCTCATGAAGCAAAGGATTCTTAAAGGAACGGGATTACCATGCGGATCCTGTTTAATTCTCTGAAACAGATCCGCAGTTTTCACCTGCCATACTAATACCCACTTCTCCTCTCTGGGGATAACAAAAACCAACCGGGGAACTGACAGAGGGCCTGACCAACACATCCACCCCAACCCCACAGGAAAAAAAAAAAAAAAAAAACAACACCGTAGCCTCCAGCTACTAATTATAATGCTAACTTGCAAAATTTTCCTGCATTTTTAAACAATGGAAAAATGATGGTGAGATGATACTTACAAGAATGGATTCTTGTCAGTCTCCACTAACAAAAATAGGCAAAACCAAGTCAGCTACGCGTCAGCATATTTATGTCCGTCGCAGCCTTCTTGGGTTTCAGGAGGCACAATTATGGTGAAACGCTGAACACCTGCAAATAATTTTCAACGTAGTGGTTAATTGAAAAGCTCTGCGGCATACTTCTTGGAACAAGCCAGTTACCTGTTCTCACGCAAAGAGGAGTATATAGAACCATGGTGGATTTCCAGCTGATGAAGTAAAGGATTATTAACGGAACGGGATGACCATGGGGATTATCGTTAATTCTCTGAAACAGAATCCGCCCTTTTCACCTGCCAAACACATGCCCACTTCTCCTCTCTGGGGATAATAAAAACTAACCAGCGAACTGACAGAGGGCCTGACCCCCCCATCCACATCGACCACACACAAAAAAAAAAAACCGTACCCTCCTGCTACTAATTATAATGCTAACTTGCAAAATTTCCCTGCATTTTAAAAGAATGGAAAAATGGTGGTGGGATGATACTTAGAAGAATGGCTTCTTGTCAGTCTCCACTAACAAAAATAGGCAACACCAAGTCAGCTACTCCTCAGCATAGTTATGTCCGTCGCAGCCTTCTTGGGTTTCAGGAGGCACAAATACACGTTATCACAATTATGGTGAAACGCTGAACACCTGCAAATAATTTTCAACGTAGTGGTTAATTGAAAAGCGCTGCGGCATACTTCTTGGAACAAGCCAGTTACCTGTTCCCATGCAAAGAGGAGTATATAGAACCATGGTGGATTTCCAGCTGATGAAGCAAAGGATTATTAAAGGAACGGGATGACCATGGGGATCATCGTTAATTCTCTGAAACAGAATCCGCCCTTTTCACCTGCCAAACACATGCCCACTTCTCCTCTCTGGGGATAATAAAAACTAACCAGCGAACTGACAGAGGGCCTGACCCCCCCATCCACATCGACCACACACACAAAAAAAAAACCGTACCCTCCAGCTACTAATTATAATGCTAACTTGCAAAATGTCCCTGCATTTTAAAACAATGGAAAAATGGTGGTGCGATCATACTTAGAAGAATGGCTTCTTGTCAGTCTCCACTAACAAAAATAGGCAAAACCAAGTCAGCTACTCCTCAGCATAGTTATGTCCGTCGCAGCCTTCTAGGGTTTCAGGAGGCACAAACAAAGGTTCTCACAATTATGGTGAAACGCTGGACACCTGCAAATAATTTTCAACGTAGTGGTTAATTGAAAAGCTCTGCGGCATACTTCTTGGAACAAGCCAGTTACCTGTTCCCACGGAAAGAGGAGTATATAGAACCATGGTGGATTTCCAGCTGATGAAGTAAAGGATTATTAAAGGAAAGGGATAACCATGGGGATCATCGTTAATTCTCTGAAACAGAATCCGCCCTTTTCACCTGCCAAACACATGCCCACTTCTCCTCTCTGGGGATAATAAAAACTAACGAGCGAACTGACAGAGGGCCTTACCCCCCCCATCCACATCGACCACACACACAAAAAAAAAACCGTACCCTCCAGCTACTAATTATAATGCTATCTTGCAAAATTTCCCTGCATTTTTAAACAATGGAGAAATGATGGTGGGATGATACTTAGAAGAATGGCTTCTTGTCAGTCTCCACTGACAAAAATAGGCAACACCAAGTCAGCTACGCCTCAGCATAGTTATGTCCGTCGCAGCCTTCTTGGTTTTCAGGAGGCACAAACAAAGGTTCTCACAATTATGGTGAAACGCTGAACACCTGCAAATAATTTTCAACGTAGTGGTTAATTGAAAAGCTCTGCGGCATACTTCTTGGAACAAGGCAGTTACCTGTTCCCGCGCAAAGAGGAGTATTGAGAACCATGGTGGATTTCCAGCTGATGAAGTAAAGGATTACTAAAGGAAAGGGATGACCATGGGGATCATCGTTAATTCTCTGAAACAGAATCCGCCCTTTTCACCTGCCAAACACATGCCCACTTCTCCTCTCTGGGGATAATAAAAACTAACCAGCGAACTGACAGAGGGCCTGACCCCCGCCCCATCCACATCGACCACACACAAAAAAAAAAAAACCGTAGCCTCCAGCTACTAATTATAATGCTAACTTGCAAAATTTTCCTGCATTTAAAAACAATGGAAAAATGGTGGTGGGATGATACTTAGAAGAATGGCTTCTTGTCAGTCTCCACTAACAAAAATAGGCAAAACCAAGTCAGCTACTCCTCAGCATAGTTATGACCGTCGCAGCCTTCGTGGGTTTCAGGAGGCAAAAACAAACGTCATCACAATTATGGTGAAACGCTGAACACCTGCAAATAATTTTCAACGTAGTGGTTAATTGAAAAACTCTGTGGCATACTTCTTGGAACAAGCCAGTTACCTGTTCCCACGCAAAGAAGAGTATATAGAACCATGGTGGATTTCCAGCTGATGAAGTAAAGGATTATTAAAGGAACGGGATGACCATGGGGATCATCGTTAATTCTCTGAAACAGAATCCGCCCTTTTCACCTGCCAAACAGATGCCCACTTCTCCTCTCTGGGGATAATAAAAACTAACCAGCGAACTGACAGAGGGCCTGACCACCCCCCCATCTACATCGACCCCACACAAAAAAAAAAAACCGTACCCTCCAGCTACTAATTATAATGCTAACTTGGAAAATTTCCCTGCATTTTAAAACAATGGAAAAATGGTGGTGGGACGATACTTAGAAGAATGTCTTCTTGTCAGTCTCCAGAAACAAAAATAGGCAACACCAAGTCAGCTACTCCTCAGTATAGTTATGTCCGTCGCAGCCTTCTTGGGTTTCAGGAGGGACATACAAACGTTATCAAAATTATGGTGAAACGCTGAAAACCTGCAAATAATTTTCAACTACTGGTTAATTTGAAAACTCTCCAGCATACTTCTTGGAACAAGCCAGGTACCTGTGCCCACGCATAGAGGAGTATATAGAAACATGGTGGAATCTCAGCTGATGAAGCAAAGGATTCTTAAAGGAATGAGATGACCATGGGGATCCTGTTTAATTCTCTGAAACAGAATCCCCACTTTTCACCTGCCAAACACATGCCCACTACTCTTCTCTGGGGATATTAAAAAGAAACCAGCGATCTGACAGAGGGCTTGAACACCCATCCTGACCGAACCCACAAAACAAAAAAGTACCCTCCAGCTACTAATTATAATGCCAATTTGCAAAATTTCCCTGCATTTTTAAACAATGGAGAAATGATGGTGGGATGATACTTAGAAGAATGGCTTCTTGTCAGTCTCCACTGACAAAAATAGGCAACACCAAGTCAGCTACGCCTGAGCATAGTTATGTCCGTAGCAGCCATATTTGGTTTCAGTAGGCACATAAACACGTTATCACAATTATGGTGAAACGCTGAAAACCTGCAAAGGATTGTCAACATACTGGTTAATTGAAAAGCTCTGAGGCATACTTCTTGGAAGAAGCCAGTTACCTATTCCCACGCAAAGAGGAGTATATAGAACCATGGTGGATTCCCAGCTCATGAAGCAAAGGATTCTTAAAGGAACGGGATTACCATGCGGATCCTGTTTAATTCTCTGAAACAGATCCGCAGTTTTCACCTTCCATACTAATACCCACTTCTCCTCTCTGGGGATAATAAAAACAAACCAGCGAACTGACAGAGGGCCTGACCAACACATCCACACCGACCCCACAGGAAAAAAAAAAAAAGAACAACACCGTAGCCTCCAGCTACTAATTATAATGCTACCTTGCAAAATTTTCCTGCATTTTTAAACAATGGAAAAATGATGGTGAGATGATACTTACAAGAATGGATTCTTGTCAGACTCCACTAACAAAAATAGGCAAAACCAAGTCAGCTACGCCTCAGCATAGTTATGTCAGTCGCAGCCTTCTAGGGTTTCAGGAGGCACAAACAAAGGTTCTCACAATTATGGTGAAATGCTGAACACCTGCAAATAATTTTCAACGTACTGGTTAATAGAAAAGCTCTGCGGCATACTTCTTGGAACAAGCCAGTTACCTGTTCCCACGCAAAGAGGAGTATATAGAACGATGGTGGATTTCCAGCTGATGAAGTAAAGGATTATTAAAGGAACGGGATGACCATGGGGATCATCGTTAATTCTCTGAAACAGAATCCGCCCTTTTCACCTGGAAACGCTTGGCCACTTCTCCTCTCTGGGGATAATAAAAACTTACCAGAGAACTGACAGAGGGACTGACCCCCCCCATCCACATCGACCACACACACAAGAAAAACCGTACCCTCCAGCTACTAATTATAATGCTAACTTGCAAAATTTCCCTGCATTTTAAAACAATGGAAAAATGGTGGTGGGATGATACTTAGAAGAATGGCTTCTTGTCAGTCTCCACTAACAAAAATAGGCAACACCAAGTTAGCTACTCCTCAGCATAGTTATGTCCGTCGCAGCCTTCTTGGGTTTCAGGAGGCACAAACACACGTTATCACAATTATGGTGAAACGATGACACCTGCAAATAATTTTCAACGTACTGTTTAATTGAAAAGCTCTGCGGCATACTTCTTGGAACAAGCCAGTTACCTGTTCCCACGCAAACAGGAGTATATAGAACCATGGTGGATTTCCAGCTGATGAAGTAAAGGATTAGTAAAGGAACGGGATGACCATGGGGATCATCGTTAATTCTCTGAAACAGAATCCGCCCTTTTCACCTGCCAAACACATGTCTACTTCTCCTCTCTGGGGATAATAAAAAGTAACCAGCGAACTGACAGAGGGCCTGACCAACATATCCACATCGACCACACACACAAAAAAAACCGTACCCTCCAGCTACTAATTATAATGCTAACTTGCAAAATTTCCCTGCATTTTCAAACAATGGAAAAATGGTGGTGGGATGATACTTAGAAGAATGGCTTCTTGTCAGTCTCCACTAACAAAAATAGGCAACACCAAGTCAGCTACTCCTCAGCATAGTTATGTCCGTCGCAGCCTTCTTGGGTTTCAGGAGGCACAAACACACGTTATCCCAATTATGGTGAAACGCTGAACACCTGCAAATAATTTTCAACGTAGTGGTTAATTGAAAAGTTCTGCGGCATACTTCTTGGAACAAGCCAGTTACCTGTTCCCACGCAAACAGGAATATATAGAACCATGGTGGATTTCCAGCTGATGAAGTAAAGGATTATTAAAGGAACGGGATGACCATGGGGATCATCGTTAATTCTCTGAAACAGAATCCGCCCTTTTCACCTGCCAAACACATGCCAATTCTCCTCTCTGGGGATAATAAAAACTAACCAGTGAACTGACAGAGGGCCTCACCCCCCCATCCACATCGACCACACACAAAAAAAAAAACCGTACCCTCCAGCTACTAATTATAATGCTAACTTGCAAAATTTCCCTGCATTTTAAAACAATGGAAAAATGGTGGTGGGATGATACTTAGAAGAATGGCTTCTTGTGAGTCTCCACTAACAAAAATAGGCAACACCAAGTCAGCTACTCCTCAGCATACTTATGTCCGTCGCAGCCTTCTTGGGTTTCAGGAGGCACAAACACACGTTATCACAATTATGGTGAAACGCTGAACACCTGCAAATAATTTTCAACGTAGTGGTTAATTGAAAAGCTCTGCGGCATACTTCTTGGAACAAGCCAGTTACCCGTTCCCACGCAATGAGGAGTTTATAGAACCATGGTGGATTTCCAGCTGATGAAGTAAAGGATTATTAAAGGAACGGGATGACCATGGGGATCATCGTTAATTCTCTGAAACAGAATCCGCCCTTTTCACCTGCCAAACACATGCCCACTTCTCCTCTCTGGGGATAATAAAAACTAACCAGCGAACAGACAGAGGGCCTGACCCCCCGATCCACATCGACCACACACACAAAAAAAAAAAAACCGTACCCTCCAGCTACTAATTATAATGCTAACTTGCAAAAGTTCCCTGCATTTTAAATCAATGGAAAAATGGTGGTGGGATCATACTTAGAAGAATGGCTTCTTGTCTGTCTCCACTAACAAAAATAGGCAACACCAAGTCAGCTACTCCTCAGCATACTTATGTCCGTCGCAGCCTTCTTGGGTTTCAGGAGAGACATACAAACGTTATCAAAATTATGGTGAAACGCTGAAAACCTGCAAATAATTTTCAACGTACTGGTTAATTTGAAAACTCTCCAGCATAATTCTTGGAACAAGCCAGGTAACTGTGCCCACGCATAGAGGAGTATATAGAAACATGGTGGAATCCCAGCTGATGAAGCAAAGGATTCTTAAAGGAATGAGATGACCATGCGGATCCTGTTTAATTCTCTGAAACAGAATCCGCACTTTTCACCTGCCAAACACATGCCCACTACTCTTCTCTGGGGATAATAAAAACAAACCAGCGATCTGACAGAGGGCCTGAACACCCATCCTGACCGACCCCACAAAACAAAAAAGTACCCTCCAGCTACTAATTATAATGCCAATTTGCAAAATTTCCCTGCATTTTTAAACAATGGAGAAAGGATGGTGGGATGATACTTAGAAGAATGGCTTCTTGTCAGTCTCCACTGACAAAAATAGGCAACACCAAGTCAGCTACGCCTCAGCATAGTTATGTCCGTCGCAGCCTTCTTGGGTTTCAGGAGGCACATACACACGTTATCACAATTATGGTGAAACGCTGAAAACCTGCAAAGGATTGTCAACATACTGGTTAATTGAAAAGCTCTCAGGCATACTTCTTGGAACTAGCCAGTTTCCTGTGCCCACGCATAGACAAGTATATAGGACCATGGTGGATTCCCAGTTCATGAAGCAAAGCATTCTTAAAGCAATGGGATTACCATGCGGATCCTGTTTAATTCTCTGAAACAGATCCGCAGTTTTCACCTGCCATACTAATACCCACTTCTCCTCTCTGGGGATAATAAAAACCAACCGGGGAACTGACAGAGGGCCTGACCAACACATCCACACCGACCCCACAGGAAAAAAAAAAAAAAACACCTTAGCCTCCAGCTACTAATTATAATGCTAACTTGCAAAATTTTCCTGCATTTTTAAACAATGGAAAAATTATGGTGAGATGATACTTACAAGAATGTATTCATGTCAGTCTCCACTAACAAAAATAGGCAAAACCAAGTCAGCTACGCCTCAGCATAGTTATGTCCGTCGCAGCCTTCTTGGGTTTCAGGAGGCACAACAAACGTTATCACAATTATGGTGAAAAGCTGAACACCTGCAAATAATTTTCAACGTACTGGTTAATTGAAAAGCTCTGCGGCATACTTCTTGGAACAAGCCAGTTACCTGTTCCCACGCAAAGAGGAGTATATAGAACCATGGTGGATTTCCCGCTGATGAAGTAAAGGATTATTAAAGAAACGCGATGACCATGGGGATCATCGTTAATTCTCTGAAACAGAATCCGCCCTTTTCACCTGCCAAACACATGCCCACTTCTCCTCTCTGGGGACAATAAAAACTAACCAGCGAACTGACAGAGGGCCTGACCCCCACCATCCACATCGACCACACAAAAAAAAAAAAACCGTACCCTCCAGCTACTAATTATAATGCTAACTTGCAAAATTTCCCTGCATTTTAAAACAATGGAAAAATGGTGGTGGGATGATACTTAGAAGAATGGCTTCTTGTCAGTCTCCACTAACAAAAATAGGCAACACCAAGTAGCTACTCCTCAGCATAGTTATGTCCGTCGCAGCCTTCTTGGGTTTCAGGAGGCACAAACAAAGGTTCTCACAATTATGGTGAAACGCTGAACACCTGCAAATAATTTTCAACGTAGTGGTTAATTGAAAAGCTCTGCGGCATACTTCTTGGAACAAGGCAGTTACCTGTTCCCACGCAAAGAGGAGTATAGAGAACCATGGTGGATTTCCAGCTGATGAAGTAAAGGATTATTAAAGGAAGGGCATGACCATGGCGATCATCGTTAATTCTCTGAAAGAGAATCCGCCCTTTTCACCTGCCAAACACATGCCCACTTCTCCTCTCTGGGGATAATAAAACTAACCAGCGAACTAACAGAGGGCCTGACCCCCCCATCCACATCGACCGCACACACAAAAAAAAACCTTACCCTCCAGCTACTAATTATAATGCTAACTTGCAAAATTTCCCTGCATTATAAAACAATGAAAAAATGGTGGTGGGATGAGACTTAGAAGAATGGCTTATTGTCAGTCTCCACTAACAAAAATAGGCAACACCAAGTCAGCTACTCCTCAGCATAGTTATGTCCGTCGCAGCCTTCTTGGGTTTCAGGAGGCACAAACACATGTTATCACAATTATGGTGAAACGCTGAACACCTGCAAATAATTTTCAACGTAGTGGTTAATTGAAAAGCTCTGCGGCATACTTCTTGGAACAAGCCAGTTACCCGTTCCCACGCAATCAGGAGTATATAGAACCATGGTGGATTTCCAGCTGATGAAGTAAAGGATTATTAAAGGAACGGGATGACCATGGGGATCATCGTTAATTCTCTGAAACAGAATCCGCCCTTTTCACCTGCCAAACACATGCCCACTTCTCCTCTCTGGGGATAATAAAAACTAACCAGCGAACTGACAGAGGGCCTGATCCCCCGATCCACATCGACCACACACACAAAAAAAAAAAACCGTACCCTCCAGCTACTAATTATAATGCTAACTTGCAAAAGTTCCCTGCATTTTAAAACAATGGAAAAATGGTGGTGGGATGATACTTAGAAGAATGGCTTCTTGTCTGTCTCCACTAACAAAAATAGGCAACACCAAGTCAGCTACTCCTCAGCATAGTTATGTCCGTCGCAGCCTTCTTGGGTTTCAGGAGGGACATACAAACGTTATCAAAATTATGGTGAAACGCTGAAAACCTGCAAATAATTTTCAACGTACTGGTTAATTTGAAAACTCTCCAGCATAATTCTTGGAACAAGCCAGGTAACTGTGCCCACGCATAGAGGAGTATATAGAAACATGGTGGAATCCCAGCTGATGAAGCAAATGATTCTTAAAGGAATGAGATGACCATGCGGATCCAGTTTAATTCTCTGAAACAGAATCCGCACTTTTCACCTGCCAAACACATGCCCACTACTCTTCTCTGGGGATAATAAAAACAAACCAGCGATCTGACAGAGGGCCCGAACACCCATCCTGACCGACCCCACAAAACAAAAAAGTACCCTCCAGCTACTAATTATAATGCCAATTTGCAAAATTTCCCTGCATTTTTAAACAATGGAGAAATGATGGTGGGATGATACTTAGAAGAATGGCTTCTTGTCAGTCTCCACTGACAAAAATAGGCAACACCAAGTCAGCTACACCTCAGCATAGTTATGTCCGTCGCAGCCTTCTTGGGTTTCAGGAGGCACAAACAAACGTTATCACAATTATGGTGAAACACTGAACACCTGCAAATAATTTTCAACGTAGTGGTTAATTGAAAAGCTCTGCGGCATACTTCTTAGAACAAGCCAGTTTCCTGTTCCCACGCGAAGAGGAGTATAGAGAACCATGGTGGATTTCCAGCTGATGAAGTAAAGGATTATTAAAGGAACGGGATGACCATGGGGATCATCGTTAATTCTCTGAAACAGAATCTGCCCTTTTCACCTGCCAAACACATGCCCACTTCTCCTCTCTGGGGATAATAAAAACTAACCAGCGAACTGACAGAGGGCCTGACCCCACCATCGACATTGACTACCCAAAAAAAAAAAAAAACCGTACCCTCCAGCTACTAATTATAATGCTAACTTGCAAAATTTCCCTGCATTTTAAAACAATGGAAAAATGGTGGTGGGATCATACTTAGAAGAATGGCTTCTTGTCTGTCTCCACTAACAAAAATAGGCAACACCAAGTCAGCTACTCCTCAGCATAGTTATGTCCGTCGCAGCCTTCTTGGGTTTCAGGAGGGACATACAAACGTTATCAAAATTATGGTGAAACGCTGAACACCTGCAAATAATTTTCAGCGTACTGGTTAATTTGAAAACTCTCCAGCATAATTCTTGGAACAAGCCTGGTACCTGTGCCCACGCATAGAGGACTATATAGAAACATGGTGGAATCCCAGCTGATGAAGCAAAGGATTCTTAAAGGAATCAGATGACCATGCGGATCCTGTTTAATTCTCTGAAACAGAATCCGCACTTTTCACCTGCCAAACACATGCCCACTACTCTTCTCTGGGGATAATAAAAACAAACCAGCGATCTGACAGAGGGCCTGAACACCCATCCTGAACGACCCCACAAAACAAAAAAGTACCCTCCAGCTACTAATTATAATGCCAATTTGCAAAATTTCCCTGCATTTTTAAACAATGGAGAAAGGATGGTGGGATGATACTTAGAAGAATGGCTTCTTGTCAGTCTCCACTGACAAAAATAGGCAACACCAAGTCAGCTACGCCTCAGCATAGTTATGTTTGTAGCAGCCATATTTGATTTCAGTAGGCACATACACACGTTATCACAATTATGGTGAAACGCTGAAAACCTGCAAAGGATTGTCAACATACTGGTTAATTGAAAAGCTCTGAGGCATACTTCTTGGAACTAGCCAGTTTCCTGTGCCCACGCATAGACAAGTATATAGAACCATGGTGGATTCCCAGCTCATGAAGCAAAGGATTCTTAAAGGAACGGGATTACCATGCGGATCCTGTTTAATACTCTGAAACAGATCCGCAGTTTTCACCTGCCATACTAATACCCATTTCTCCTCTCTGGGGATAATAAAAACCAACCAGGGAACTGACAGAGGGCCTGACCAACACATCCACACCGACCCCACAGGAAAAAAAAAAAAAAAAAAAACACCTTAGCCTCCAGCTACTAATTATAATGCTAACTTGCAAAATTTTCCTGCATTTTTAAACAATGGAAAAATGATGGTGAGATGATACTTACAAGAATGTATTCATGTCAGTCTCCACTAACAAAAATAGGCAAAACGAAGTCAGCTACGCCTCAGCATAGTTATGTTTGTCGCAGCCTTCTTGGGTTTCAGGAGGCACAAACAAAGGTTCTCACAATTATGGTGAAACGCTGAACACCTGCAAATAATTTTCAACGTACTGGTTAATTGAAAAGCTCTGCGGCATACTTCTTGGAACAAGGCAGTTACCTGTTCCCACGCAAAGAGGAGTATATAGAACCATGGTGGATTTCCAGCTGATGAAGTAAATGATTATTAAAGAAACGCGATGACCATGGGGATCATCGTTAATTCTCTGAAACAGAATCCGCCCTTTTCACCTGCCAAACACATGCCCACTTCTCCTCTCTGGGGATAATACAAACTAACCAGCGAACTGACAGAGGGCCTGACCCCCCCCCATCCACATCGACCACACACAAAAAAAAAAACCGTACCATCCAGCTACTAATTATAATGCTAACTTGCAAAATTTCCCTGCATTTAAAAACAATGGAAAAATGGTGGTGGGATGATACTTAGAAGAATGGCTTCTTGTCAGTCTCCACTAACAAAAATAGGCAACACCAAGTCAGCTACTCCTCAGCATAGTTATGACCGTCGCAACCTTCTTGGGTTTCAGGAGGCAAAAACAAACGTCATCACAATTATGGTGAAACGCTGAACACCTGCAAATAATTTTCAACGTAGTGGTTACTTGAAAAACTCTGTGGCATACTTCTTGGAACAAGCCAGTTACCTGTTCCCACGCAAAGAAGAGTATATAGAACCATGGTGGATTTCCAGCTGATGAAGTAAAGGATTATTAAAGGAACGGGATGACCATGGGGATCATCGTTAATTCTCTGAAACAGAATCCGCCCTTTTCACCTGCCAAACACATGCCCACTTCTCCTCTCTGGGGATAATAAAAACTAACCAGCGAACTGACAGAGGGCCTGACCACCCCCCCATCCACATCGACCCCACACAAAAAAAAAAACCGTACCCTCCAGCTACTAATTATAATGCTAACTTGGAAAATTTCCCTGCATTTTAAAACAATGGAAAAATGGTGGTGGGATCATACTTAGAAGAATGGCTTCTTGTCAGTCTCCAGAAACAAAAATAGGCAACACCAAGTCAGCTACTCCTCAGCATAGTTATGTCCGTCGCAGCCTTCTTGGGTTTCAGGAGGGACATACAAACGTTATCAAAATTATGGTGAAACGCTGAAAACCTGCAAATAATTTTCAACTACTGGTTAATTTGAAAACTCTCCAGCATACTTCTTGGAACAAGCCAGGTACCTGTGCCCACGCATAGAGGAGTATACAGAAACATGGTGGAATCTCAGCTGATGAAGCAAAGGATTCTTAAAGGAATGAGATGACCATGGGGATCCTGTTTAATTCTCTGAAACAGAATCCCCACTTTTCACCTGCCAAACACATGCCCACTACTCTTCTCTGGGGATATTAAAAACAAACCAACGATCTGACAGAGGGCCTGAACACCCATCCTGACCGACCCTACAAAACAAAAAAGTACCCTCCAGCTACTAATTATAATGCCAATTTGCAAAATTTCCCTGCATTTTTAAACAATGGAGAAATGATGGTGGGATGATACTTAGAAGAATGGCTTCTTGTCAGTCTCCACTGACAAAAATAGGCAACACCAAGTCAGCTAGGCCTGAGCATAGTTATGTCCGTAGCAGCCATATTTGGTTTCAGTAGGCACATACACACGTTATCACAATTATGGTGAAACGCTGAAAACCTGCAAAGGATTGTCAACATACTGGTTAATTGAAAAGCTCTGAGGCATACTTCTTGGAAGAAGCCAGTTACCTGTTCCCACGCAAAGAGGAGTATATAGAACCATGGTGGATTCCCAGCTCATGAAGCAAAGGATTCTTAAAGGAATGGGATTACCATGCGGATCCTGTTTAATTCTCTGAAACAGATCCGCAGTTTTCACCTGCCATACTAATACCCACTTCTCCTCTCTGGGGATAATAAAAAGAAACCAGCGAACTGACAGAGGGCCAGACCAACACATCCACACCGACCCCACAGGAAAAAAAAAAAAAAAACAACACCGTAGCCTCCAGCTACTAATTATAATGCTACCTTGCAAAATTTTCCTGCCTTTTTAAACAATGGAAAAATGATGGTGAGATGATACTTACAAGAATGGAATCTTGTCAGACTCCACTAACAAAAATAGGCAAAACCACGTCAGCTACGCCTCAGCATAGTTATGTCAGTCGCAGCCTTCTAGGGTTTCAGGAGGCACAAACAAAGGTTCTCACAATTATGGTGAAATGCTGAACACCTGCAAATAATTTTCAACGTACTGGTTAATAGAATAGCTCTGCGGCATACTTCTTGGAACAAGGCAGTTACCTGTTCCCACGCAAAGAGGAGTATATAGAACCATGGTGGATTTCCAGCTGATGAAGTAAAGGATTATTAAAGGAACGGGATGACCATGGGGATCATCGTTAATTCTCTGAAACAGAATCCGCCCTTTTCACCTGCCAAACACATGCCCACTTCTCCTCTCTGGGGATAATAAAAACTAACCAGCGAACTGACAGAGGGTCTGACCCCCACCATCCACATCGACCACACACAAAAAAAAACCGTACCTCCAGCTACTAATTATAATGCTAACTTGAAAAATTTCCCTGCATTTTAAAACAATGGAAAAATCGTGGTGGGATGATACCCAGAAGAATGGCTTCTTGTCAGTCTCCACTAACAAAAATAGGCAACACCAAGTCAGCTACTCCTCAGCATAGTTATGTCCGTCGCAGCCTTCTACGGTTTCAGGAGGCACAAACAAAGGTTCTCACAATTATGGTGAAACGCTGGACACCTGCAAATAAATTTCAACGTAGTGGTTAATTGAAAAGCTCTGCGGCATACTTCTTGGAACAAGCCAGTTATCTGTTCCCACGCAAAGAGGAGTAAATAGAACGATGGTGGATTTCCAGCTGATGAAGTAAAGGATTATTAAAGGAAAGGGATGACCATGGGGATCATCGTTAATTCTCTGAAACAGAATCCGCCCTTTTCACCTGCCAAACACATGCCCACTTCTCCTCTCTGGGGATAATAAAAACTAACGAGCGAACTGACAGAGGGCCTTACCCCCCCCATCCACATCGACCACACACACAAAAAAAAAACCGTACCCTCCAGCTACTAATTATAATGCTAACTTGCAAAATTTCCCTGCATTTTTAAACAATGGAGAAATGATGGTGGGATGATACTTAGAAGAATGGCTTCTTGTCAGTCTCCACTGACAAAAATAGGCAACACCAAGTCAGCTACGCCTCAGCATAGTTATGTCCGTAGCAGCCATATTTGGTTTCAGTAGGCACATACACACGTTATCACAATTATGGTGAAACGCTGAAAACCTGCAAAGGATTGTCAACATACTGGTTCATTGAAAAGCTCTGAGGCATACTTCTTGGAACTAGCCAGTTTCCTGTGCCCACGCATAGACAAGTATATAGAACCATGGTGGATTCCCAGCTCATGAAGCAAAGGATTCTTAAAGGAACGGGATTACCATGCGGATCCTGTTTAATTCTCTGAAACAGATCCGCAGTTTTCACCTGCCATACTATTACCCACTTCTCCTCTCTGGGGATAATAAAAACCAACCGGGGAACTGACAGAGGGCCTGACCAACACATCCACACCGACCCCACAGGAAAAAAAAAACAAAAAACACCGTAGCCTCCAGCTACTAATTATAATGCTAACTTGCAAAATTTTCCTGCCTTTTTAAACAATGGAAAAATGATGGTGAGATGATACTTACAAGAATGGATTCTTGTCAGTCTCCACTAACAAAAATAGGCAAAACGAAGTCAGCTACGCCTCAGCATAATTATGTCCGTCGCAGCCTTCTTGGGTTTCAGGAGACACAAACAAAGTTTCTCACAATTATGGTGAAACGCTGAACACCTGCAAATAATTTTCAACGTAGTGGTTAATTGAAAAGCTCTGCGGCATACTTCTTGGAACAAGGCAGTTACCTGTTCCCACGCAAAGAGGAGTATAGAGAACCATGGTGGATTTCCAGCTGATGAAGTAAAGGATTATTAAAGGAAAGGGATGACCATGGGGATCATCGTTAATTCTCTGAAACAGAATCCGCCCTTTTCACCTGCCAAACACATGCCCACTTCTCCTCTCTGGGGATAATAAAAACTAACCAGCGAACTGACAGAGGGCCTGACCCCCCAATTCACATCGACCACACACACACAAAAAAAACCGTACCCTCCAGCTACTAATTATAATGCTAACTTGCAAAATTTCCCTGCATTTTAAAACAATGGAAAAATGGTGGTGGGATGATACTTAGAAGAATGGCTTCTTGTCAGTCTCCACTAACAAAAATAGGCAACACCAAGTCAGCTACTCCTCAGCATAGCTATGTCCATCGCAGCCATCTTGGGTTTCAGGAGGCACAAACAAACGTTATCACAATTATGGTGAAACGCTGAACACCTGCAAATAATTTTCAACGTAGTGGTTAATTGAAAAGCTCTGCGGCATACTTCTTGGAACAAGCCAGTTACCTGTTCCCACGCAAAGAGGAGTATAGAGAACCATGGTGGATTTCCAGCTGATGAAGTAAAGGATTATTAAAGGAACGGGATGACCATGGGGATCATCGTTAATTCTCTGAAACAGAATCCGCCCTTTTCACTTGCCAAACACATGCCCACTTCTCCTCTCTGGGGATAATAAAAACCAACCGGGGAACTGACAGAGGGCCTGACCCCCCCCACAACCACAGCGACCACACACAAAAAAAAAACAAACCGTACCCTCCAGCTACTAATTATAATGCTAACTTGCATAATTTCCCTGCATTTTAAAACAATGGAAAAATGGTGGTGGGATGATACTTAGAAGAATGGCTTCTTGTGAGTCTCCACTAACAAAAATAGGCAACACCAAGTCAGCTACTCCTCAGCATAGTTAAGTCCGTCGCAGCCTGCTTTGGTGTCAGGAGGCACAAACACACGTTATCACAATTATGGTGAAACGCTGAGCACCTCTAAATAATCTTCAACGTACTGGTTAATTGAAAAGCTCTGCGGCATACTTCTTGGAACAAGCCAGTTACCTGTTTCCATGCAAAGAGGTGTATATAGAACCATGGTGGAATCCCAGCTGATGAAGCAAAGGATTCTTAAAGGATTCAGATGACCATGCGGATCCTGTTTAATTCTCTGAAACAGAATCCGCACTTTTCACCTGCCAATCACATGCCCACTACTCTTCTCTGGGGATAATAAAAACAAACCAGCGATCTGACAGAGGGCCTGAACACCCATCCTGACCGACCCCACAAAACAAAAAAGTACCCTCCAGCTACTAATTATAATGCCAATTTGCAAAATTTCCCTGCATTTTTAAACAATGGAGAAATGATGGTGGGATGATACTTAGAAGAATGGCTTCTTGTCAGTCTCCACTGACAAAAATAGGCAACACCAAGTCAGCTACGCCTCAGTATAGTTATGTCCGTAGCAGCCATATTTGATTTCAGTAGGCACATACACACGTTATCACAATTATGGTGAAACGCTGAAAACCTGCAAAGGATTGTCAACATACTGGTTAATTGAAAAGCTCTGAGGCATACTTCTTGGAACTAGCCAGTTTCCTGTGCCCACGCATAGACAAGTATATAGAACCATGGTGGATTCCCAGCTCATGAAGCAAAGGATTCTTAAAGGAACGGGATTACCATGCGGATCCTGTTTAATTCTCTGAAACAGAATCCGCCCTTTGACCTGCCAAACACATGCCCACTTCTCCTCTCTGGGGATAATAAAAACAAACCAGCGAACTGACAGAGGGCCTGACCAACACATCCACACCGACCCCACAGGAAAAAAAAAAAAAAACACCGTAGCCTCCACCTACTAATTATAATGCTAACTTGCAAAATTTCCCTGCATTTTAAAACAATGGAAAAATGGTGGTGGGATGATACTTAGAAGAATGGCTTCTTCTCAGTCTCCACTAACAAAAATAGGCAACACCAAGTCAGCTACGCCTCAGCATAGTTATGTCCGTCGCAGCCTTCTTGGGTTTCAGGAGGCACAAACAAACGTTATCACAATTATGGTGAAACGCTGAACAACTGCAAATAATTTTCAACGTACTGGTTAATTGAAAAGCTCTGCGGCATACTTCTTGGAACCAGCTAGTTACCTGTTCCCACGCAAACAGGAGTATATAGAACCATCGTGGATTTCCAGCTGATGAAGTAAAGGATTATTAAAGGAACGGGATGACCATGGGGATCATCGTTAATTCTCTGAAACAGAATCCGCCCTTTTCACCTGCCAAACACATGCCCACTTCTCCTCTCTGGGGATAATAAAAACTAACCAGCGAACTAACAGAGGGCCTGACCCCCCCCCATCCACATCGACCACACACACAAAAAAAAAACCGTACCCTCCAGCTACTAATTATAATGCTAACTTGCAAAATTTCCCTGCATTTTAAAACAATGGAAAAATGGTGGTGGGATGAGACTTAGAAGAATTGCTTCTTGTCAGTCTCCACTAACAAAAATAGGCAACACCAAGTCAGCTACTCCTCAGCATAGTTATGTCCGTCGCAGCCTTCTTGGGTTTCAGGAGGCACAAACAAAGGTTCTCACAATTATGGTGAAACGCTGAACACCTGCAAATAATTTTCAACGTAGTGGTTAATTGAAAAGCTCTGCGGCATACTTCTTGGAACAAGCCAGTTACCTGTTCCCAGGCAAAGAGGAGTATAGAGAACCATGGTGGATTTCCAGCTGATGAAGTAAAGGATTATTAAAGGAAAGGGATGACCATGGGGATCATAGTTAATTCTCTGAAACAGAATCCGCCCTTTTCACCTGCCAAACACATGCCCACTTCTCCTCTCTGGGGATAATAAAAACTAACCAGCGAACTGACAGAGGGCCTGACCACCCCCATCCACATCCACCACACACACAAAAAAAACGTACCCTCCAGCTACTAATTATAATGCTAACTTGCAAAATTTCCCTGCATTTTAAAACAATGGAAAAATGGTGGTGGGATGAGACTTAGAAGAATGGCTTCTTGTCAGTCTCCACTAACAAAAATAGGCAACACCAAGTCAGCTACTCCTCAGCATAGTTATGTCCGTCGCTGCCTTCTTGGGTTTCAGGAGGCACAAACAAAGGTTCTCACAATTATGGTGAAACGCTGAACATCTGCAAATTATTTTCAACGTAGTGGTTAATTGAAAAGCTCTGCGGCATACTTCTTGGAACAAGCCAGTTACCTGTTCCCACGCAAAGAGGAGTGTATAGAACCATGGTGGATTTCCAGCTGATGAAGTAAAGGATTATTAAAGGAACGGGATGACCATGGGGATCATCGTTAATTCTCTGAAACAGAATCCGCCCTTTTCACCTGCCAAACACATGCCCACTACTCTTCTCTGGGGATAATAAAAACAAACCAGCGATCTGACAGAGGGGCTGAACACCCATCCTGACCGACCCCACAAAACAAAAAAGTACCCTCCAGCTACTAATTATAACCCCAATTTGCAAAATTTCCCTGCATTTTTAAACAATGGAGAAATGATGGTGGGATGATACTTAGAAGAATGGCTTCTTGTCAGTCTCCACTGACAAAAATAGGCAACACCAAGTCAGCTACGCCTCAGCATAGTTATGTCCGTAGCAGCCATATTTGGTTTCAGTAGGCACATAGAAACGTTATCACAATTATGGTGAAACGCTGAAAACCTGCAAAGGATTGTCAACATTCTGGTTAATTGAAAAGCTCTGAGGCATACTTCTTGGAACTAGCCAGTTTCCTGTGCCCACGCAGAGACAAGTATATAGAACCATGGTGGATTCCCAGCTCATGAAGCAAAGGATTCTTAAATGAACGGGTTTACCATGAGGATCCTGTTTAATTCTCTGAAACAGATCCGCAGTTTTCACCTGCCATACTAATACCCACTTCTCCTCTCTGGGGATAATAAAAACCAACCGGGGAACTGACAGAGGGCCTGACCAACACATCCACACCGACCCCACAGGAAAAAAAAAAAAAAAAACCACCGTAGCCTCCAGCTACTAATTATAATGCTAACTTGCAAAATTTTCCTGCATTTTTAAACAATGGAAAAATGATGGTGAGATGATACTTACAAGAATGGATCCTTGTCAGTCTCCACTAACAAAAATAGGCAAAACCAAGTCAGCTACGCCTCAGCATAGTTATGTCCGTCGCAGCCTTCTTGGGTTTCTGGAGGCACAAACAAAGGTTCTCACAATTATGGTGAAACGCTGAACACCTGCAAATAATTTTCAACGTAGTGGTTAATTGAAAAGCTCTGCGGCATACTTCTTGGAACAAGGCAGTTACCTTTTCCCACGCAAAGAGGAGTATAGAGAACCATGGTGGATTTCCAGCTGAGGAAGTAAAGGATTATTAAAGGAAAGGGATGACCATGGGGATCATAGTTAATTCTCTGAAACAGAATCCGCCCTTTTCACCTGCCAAACACATGCCCACTTCTCCTCTCTGGGGATAATAAAAACTAACCAGCGAACTGACAGAGGGCCTGACCACCCCCATCCACATCCACCACACACACAAAAAAAACGTACCCTCCAGCTACTAATTATAATGCTAACTTGCAAAATTTCCCTGCATTTTAAAACAATGGAAAAATGGTGGTGGGATGAGACTTAGAAGAATGGCTTCTTGTCAGTCTCCACTAACAAAAATAGGCAACACCAAGTCAGCTACTCCTCAGCATAGTTATGTCCGTCGCAGCCTTCTTGCGTTTCAGGAGGCACAAACAAAGGTTCTCACAATTATGGTGAAACGCTGAACATCTGCAAATTATTTTCAACGTAGTGGTTAATTGAAAAGCTCTGCGGCATACTTCTTGGAACAAGCCAGTTAGCTGTTCCCACGCAAAGAGGAGTGTATAGAACCATGGTGGATTTCCAGCTGATGAAGTAAAGGATTATTAAAGGAACGGGATGAACATGGGGATCATCGTTAATTCTCTGAAACAGAATCCGCCCTTTTCACCTGCCAAACACATGCCCACTTCTCCTCTCTGGGGACAATAAAAACTAACCAGCCAACTGACAGAGGACCTGACCCCCCCATCCACATCGACCACACACACAAAAAAAAAACCGTACCCTCCAGCTACTAATTATAATGCTAACTTGCAAAATTTCCCTGCATTTTAAAACAATGGAAAAATGGTGGTGGGATGATACTTAGAAGAATGGCTTCTTGTCAGTCTCCACTAACAAAAATAGGCAACACCAAGTCAGCTACTCCTCAGCATAGTTATGTCCGTCGCAGCCTTCTTGGGTTTCAGGAGGCACAAACAAAGGTTCTCACAATTATGGTGAAACGCTGAACACCTGCAAATAATTTTCAACGTAGTGGTTAATTGAAAAGCTCTGCGGCATACTTCTTGGAACAAGCCAGTTACCTGTTCCCACGCAAAGAGGAGTATATAGAACCATGGTGGATTTCGAGCTGATGAAGTAAAGGATTATTAAAGGAACGGGATGACCATGGGGATCATCGTTAATTCTCTGAAACAGAATCCGCCCTTTTCACCTGCCAAACACATGCCCACTTCTCCTCTCTGGGGATAATAAAAACTAACCAGCGAACTGACAGAGGGCCTGACCCCCACCATCCACATCGACCACACACAAAAAAAAAAACCGTACCCTCCAGCTACTAATTATAATGCTAACTTGCAAAATTTCCCTGCATTTTAAAACAATGGAAAAATGGTGGTGGGATTAGACTTAGAAGAATGGCTTCTTGTCAGTCTCCACTAACAAAAATAGGCAACACCAAGTCAGCTACTCCTCAGCATAGTTATGTCTGTCACAGCCTTCTTGGGTTTCAGGAGGCACAAACAGAGCTTCTCACAATTATGGTGAAACCCTGAACACCTGCAAATAATTTTCAACGTAGTGGTTAATTGAAAAGCTCTGCGGCATACTTCTTGGAACAAGCCAGTTACCTGTTCCCAGGCAAAGAGGAGTATAGAGAACCATGGTGGATTTCCAGCTGATGAAGTAAAGGATTATTAAAGGATAGGGATGACCATGGGGATCATCGTTAATTCTCTGAAACAGAATCCGCCCTTTTCACCTGCCAAACACATGCCCACTTCTCCTCTCTGGGGATAATAGAAACTAACCAGCGAACTGACAGAGGGCCTGACCCCCCCCCCATCCACATCGACCACACACAAAAAAAAAAACCGTACCCTCCAGCTACTAATTATAATGCTAACTTGCAAAATTTTCCTGAATTTTAAAAGAATGGAAAAATGGTGGTGGGATGATACTTAGAAGAATGGCTTCTTGTCAGTCTCCAGTAACAGAAATAGGCAACACCAAGTCAGCTACTCCTCAGCATAGTTATGTCCGTCGCAGCCTTCTTGGGTTTCAGGAGGCACAAACAAAGGTTCTCACAATTATGGTGAAACGCTGAACACCTGCAAATAATTTTCAACGTAGTGGTTAATTGAAAAGCTCTGCGGCATACTTCTTGGAACAAGCCAGTTACCTGTTCCCACACAAAGAGGAGTATAGAGAACCATGGTGGATTTCCAGCTGATGAAGTAAAGGATTATTAAAGGAAAGGGATGACCATGGGGATCATAGTTAATTCTCTGAAACAGAATCCGCCCTTTTCACCTGCCAAACACATGCCCACTTCTCCTCTCTGGGGATAATAAAAACTAACCAGCGAACTGACAGAGGGCCTGACCCCCCCTATCCACATCGACCACACACACACAAAAAAAACCGTACCCTCCAGCTACTAATTATAATGCTAACTTGCAAAATTTCCCTGCATTTTAAAACAATGGAAAAATGGTGGTTTGATGAGACTTAGAAGAATGGCTTCTTGTCAGTCTCCACTAACAAAAATAGGCAACACCAAGTCAGCTACTCCTCAGCATAGTTATGTCCGTCGCAGCCTTCTTGGGTTTCAGGAGGCACAAACAAAGGTTCTCACAATTATGGTGAAACGCTGAACACCTGCAAATAATTTTCAACGTAGTGGTTAATTGAAAACCTCTGCGGCATACTTCTTGGACCAAGCCAGTTACCTGTTCCCAGGCAAAGAGGAGTATAGAGAACCATGGTGGATTTCCAGCTGATGAAGTAAAGGATTATTAAAGGAACGGGATGACCATGGGGATCATCGTTAATTCTCTGAAACAGAATCCGCCCTTTTCACCTGCCAAACACATGCCCACTTCTCCTCTCTGGGGATAATAAAAAATAACCAGCGAACTGACAGAGGGCCTGACCGCCCCCCCATCCACATCGACCACACACACAAAAAAAAACCGTACCCTCCAGCTACTAATTATAATGCTAACTTGCAAAATTTCCCTGCATTTTAAATCAATGGAAAAATGGTGGTGGGATGATACTTAGAAGAATGGCTTCTTGTCAGTCTCCACTAACAAAAATAGGCAACACCAAGTCAGCTACTCCTCAGCATAGTTATGTCCGTCGCAGCCTTCTTGGGTTTCTGGAGGCACAAACAAAGGTTCTCACAATTATGGTGAAACGCTGAACACCTGCAAATAATTTTCAACGTAGTGGTTAATTGAAAAGCTCTGCGGCATACTTCTTGGAACAAGGCAGTTACCTTTTCCCACGCAAAGAGGAGTATAGAGAACCATGGTGGATTTCCAGCTGAGGAAGTAAAGGATTATTAAAGGAAAGGGATGACCATGGGGATCATAGTTAATTCTCTGAAACAGAATCCGCCCTTTTCACCTGCCAAACACATGCCCACTTCTCCTCTCTGGGGATAATAAAAACTAACCAGCGAACTGACAGAGGGCCTGACCACCCCCATCCACATCCACCACACACACAAAAAAAACGTACCCTCCAGCTACTAATTATAATGCTAACTTGCAAAATTTCCCTGCATTTTAAAACAATGGAAAAATGGTGGTGGGATGAGACTTAGAAGAATGGCTTCTTGTCAGTCTCCACTAACAAAAATAGGCAACACCAAGTCAGCTACTCCTCAGCATAGTTATGTCCGTCGCAGCCTTCTTGCGTTTCAGGAGGCACAAACAAAGGTTCTCACAATTATGGTGAAACGCTGAACATCTGCAAATTATTTTCAACGTAGTGGTTAATTGAAAAGCTCTGCGGCATACTTCTTGGAACAAGCCAGTTAGCTGTTCCCACGCAAAGAGGAGTGTATAGAACCATGGTGGATTTCCAGCTGATGAAGTAAAGGATTATTAAAGGAACGGGATGAACATGGGGATCATCGTTAATTCTCTGAAACAGAATCCGCCCTTTTCACCTGCCAAACACATGCCCACTTCTCCTCTCTGGGGACAATAAAAACTAACCAGCCAACTGACAGAGGACCTGACCCCCCCATCCACATCGACCACACACACAAAAAAAAAACCGTACCCTCCAGCTACTAATTATAATGCTAACTTGCAAAATTTCCCTGCATTTTAAAACAATGGAAAAATGGTGGTGGGATGATACTTAGAAGAATGGCTTCTTGTCAGTCTCCACTAACAAAAATAGGCAACACCAAGTCAGCTACTCCTCAGCATAGTTATGTCCGTCGCAGCCTTCTTGGGTTTCAGGAGGCACAAACAAAGGTTCTCACAATTATGGTGAAACGCTGAACACCTGCAAATAATTTTCAACGTAGTGGTTAATTGAAAAGCTCTGCGGCATACTTCTTGGAACAAGCCAGTTACCTGTTCCCACGCAAAGAGGAGTATATAGAACCATGGTGGATTTCGAGCTGATGAAGTAAAGGATTATTAAAGGAACGGGATGACCATGGGGATCATCGTTAATTCTCTGAAACAGAATCCGCCCTTTTCACCTGCCAAACACATGCCCACTTCTCCTCTCTGGGGATAATAAAAACTAACCAGCGAACTGACAGAGGGCCTGACCCCCACCATCCACATCGACCACACACAAAAAAAAAAACCGTACCCTCCAGCTACTAATTATAATGCTAACTTGCAAAATTTCCCTGCATTTTAAAACAATGGAAAAATGGTGGTGGGATTAGACTTAGAAGAATGGCTTCTTGTCAGTCTCCACTAACAAAAATAGGCAACACCAAGTCAGCTACTCCTCAGCATAGTTATGTCTGTCACAGCCTTCTTGGGTTTCAGGAGGCACAAACAGAGCTTCTCACAATTATGGTGAAACCCTGAACACCTGCAAATAATTTTCAACGTAGTGGTTAATTGAAAAGCTCTGCGGCATACTTCTTGGAACAAGCCAGTTACCTGTTCCCAGGCAAAGAGGAGTATAGAGAACCATGGTGGATTTCCAGCTGATGAAGTAAAGGATTATTAAAGGATAGGGATGACCATGGGGATCATCGTTAATTCTCTGAAACAGAATCCGCCCTTTTCACCTGCCAAACACATGCCCACTTCTCCTCTCTGGGGATAATAGAAACTAACCAGCGAACTGACAGAGGGCCTGACTCCCCCCCCATCCACATCGACCACACACAAAAAAAAAAACCGTACCCTCCAGCTACTAATTATAATGCTAACTTGCAAAATTTTCCTGAATTTTAAAAGAATGGAAAAATGGTGGTGGGATGATACTTAGAAGAATGGCTTCTTGTCAGTCTCCAGTAACAGAAATAGGCAACACCAAGTCAGCTACTCCTCAGCATAGTTATGTCCGTCGCAGCCTTCTTGGGTTTCAGGAGGCACAAACAAAGGTTCTCACAATTATGGTGAAACGCTGAACACCTGCAAATAATTTTCAACGTAGTGGTTAATTGAAAAGCTCTGCGGCATACTTCTTGGAACAAGCCAGTTACCTGTTCCCACACAAAGAGGAGTATAGAGAACCATGGTGGATTTCCAGCTGATGAAGTAAAGGATTATTAAAGGAAAGGGATGACCATGGGGATCATAGTTAATTCTCTGAAACAGAATCCGCCCTTTTCACCTGCCAAACACATGCCCACTTCTCCTCTCTGGGGATAATAAAAACTAACCAGCGAACTGACAGAGGGCCTGACCCCCCCTATCCACATCGACCACACACACACAAAAAAAACCGTACCCTCCAGCTACTAATTATAATGCTAACTTGCAAAATTTCCCTGCATTTTAAAACAATGGAAAAATGGTGGTTTGATGAGACTTAGAAGAATGGCTTCTTGTCAGTCTCCACTAACAAAAATAGGCAACACCAAGTCAGCTACTCCTCAGCATAGTTATGTCCGTCGCAGCCTTCTTGGGTTTCAGGAGGCACAAACAAAGGTTCTCACAATTATGGTGAAACGCTGAACACCTGCAAATAATTTTCAACGTAGTGGTTAATTGAAAACCTCTGCGGCATACTTCTTGGACCAAGCCAGTTACCTGTTCCCAGGCAAAGAGGAGTATAGAGAACCATGGTGGATTTCCAGCTGATGAAGTAAAGGATTATTAAAGGAACGGGATGACCATGGGGATCATCGTTAATTCTCTGAAACAGAATCCGCCCTTTTCACCTGCCAAACACATGCCCACTTCTCCTCTCTGGGGATAATAAAAAATAACCAGCGAACTGACAGAGGGCCTGACCGCCCCCCCATCCACATCGACCACACACACAAAAAAAAACCGTACCCTCCAGCTACTAATTATAATGCTAACTTGCAAAATTTCCCTGCATTTTAAATCAATGGAAAAATGGTGGTGGGATGATACTTAGAAGAATGGCTTCTTGTCAGTCTCCACTAACAAAAATAGGCAACACCAAGTCAGCTACTCCTCAGCATAGTTATGTCCGTCGCTGCCTTCTTGGGTTTCAGGAGGCACAAACAAAGGTTCCACAATTATGGTGAAACGCTGAACATCTGCAAATAATTTTCAACGTAGTGGTTAATTGAAAAGCTCTGCGGCATACTTCTTGGAACAAGCCAGTTACCTGTTCCCACGCAAAGAGGAGTATATAGAACCATGGTGGATTTCCAGCTAATGAAGTCAAGGATTATTAAAGGAACGGGATGACCATGGGGATCATCGTTAATTCTCTGAAACAGAATCCGCCCTTTTCACCTGCCAAACACATGCCCACTTCTCCTCTCTGGGGATAATAAAAACTAACCAGCGAACTGACAGAGGGCCTGACCACCCCATCCACATCGACCACACACACACACAAAAAACCGTACCCTCCAGCTACTAATTACAATGCTAACTTGCAAAATTTCCCTGCATTTTAAAACAATGGAAAAATGGTGGTGGGATGATACTTAGAAGAATGGCTTCTTGTCAGTCTCCACTAACAAAAATAGGCAACACCAAGTCAGCTACTCCTCAGCATAGCTATGTCCGTCGCAGCCTTCTTGGGTTTCAGGAGGCACAAACAAAGGTTCTCACAATTATGGTGAAACGCTGAACACCTGCAAATAATTTTCAACGTAGTGGTTAATTGAAAAGCTCTGCGGCATACTGCTTGGAACAAGCCAGTTACCTGTTCCCACGCAAAGAGGAGTATAGAGAACCATGGTGGATTTCCAGCTGATGAAGTAAAGGATTATTAAAGGAAAGGGATGACCATGGGGATCATAGTTAATTCTCTGAAACAGAAACCGCCCTTTTCACCTTCCAAACACATGCCCACTTCTCCTCTCTGGGGATAATAAAAACTAACCAGCGAACTGACAGAGGGCCTGACCCCCCCATCCACATCGACCATACACACACAAAAAAACCCGTACCCTCCAGCTACTCATTATAATGCTAACTTGCAAAATTTCCCTGCATTTTAAAACAATGGAAAAATGGTGGTGGGATGATACTTAGAAGAATGGCTTCCTGTCAGTCTCCACTAACAAAAATAGGCAACACCAAGTCAGCTACTCCTCAGCATAGCTATGTCCATCGCAGCCTTCTTGGGTTTCAGGAGGCACAAACAAAGGTTCTCACAATTATGGTAAAACGCTGAACACCTGCAAATAATTTTCAACGTAGTGGTTAATTGAAAAGCTCTGCGGCATACTTTTTGGAACAAGCTAGTTACCTGTTCCCACGCAAAGAGGAGTATAGAGAACCATGGTGGATTTCCAGCTGATGAAGTAAAGGATTATTAAAGGAACGGGATGACCATGGGGATCATCGTTAATTCTCTGAAACAGAATCCGCCCTTTTCACCTGCCAAACACATGCCCACTTCTCCTCTCTGGGGATAATAAAAACTAACCAGCGAACTGACAGAGGGCCTGACCCCCCCATCCACATCGACCACACACACACACAAAAAAAAAACCGTACCCTCCAGCTACTAATTATAATGCTAACTTGCAAAATTTCCCTGCATTTTAAAACAATGGAAAAATGGTGGTGGGATGATACTTAGAAGAATGGCTTCTTGTCAGTCTCCACTAACAAAAATAGGCAACACCAAGTCAGCTACGCCTCAGCATAGTTATGCCCGTGGCAGCCATGTTGGGTTTAAGGAGGCATATACAAACTTTATCATAATTATGTTGAAACGTGCTGAAAACCCGGCAAATAATTCTCAACGTACTGTTTAATTCAAAAGCTCTGTGGCATACTTCTTGGAAGAAGCCTGTTACCTGGGCCCACGCATAGAGGGGTCTGGAGAACCATGGTGGATTCCAAGGTGATGAATCTAAGGATTCTTAAAGGAACAGGCTGAAAAGTGCAGATCCTGACTGAAACAGGATTCGGACTTTTTGCCTGCAACACACATGCCCACTTCTCCTCTCTAGGGATAACAAAAACAACCCATCGGATTGACAGATGGCCTGCCCCCGCCCCCCACCACCCCACACAAAATCGTGCCCTCCAGCGACTGATCCTTATGCTATCTGGCAATACGTCCTCTGCCTTTTAAAATAATGGAGATAGAATGGTGGAATTATACCTAAAAGACTGGCTTATTGCCAGACTCCCATACCAAGTATTGGCAACAGCAAGTCACCTAGGCCTCAGCACACGTTTGTCCCTGGCAGCCATCTTGGGTTTAAGGAGGCACAGATGAACCTTATCACAATTATGGTGAAAGGTGCTGCAAAAGCGGTCAAGTAATTCTCATGGTAGTGGTTACTTGAAAAGCTCTGCGGCATAATTCTTTGAACTAGCCAGTTAACTGGGCCCACGCATAGAGCAGTCTAGAGGCCCATGGTGGATTCCCAGCTGATGAAGCAAGGGATTCTTAATGGAACGGGGTGAAAAGTGCGGTTTCTGTTTCAGTCTAAGACAGAAACGGGGTCCGAACTTTTTACCTGCCACACACATGCCCACTTCTCCGGTCTGGGGAAAATAAAAACCATCCAGCGAACTGACAGAGGGCCTGCGCCCCCCACCCACACCGACCCCACAAATAAAAATGTCCCCTCCAGCTACTAATTATTATGCTAACTTGCAAAGGTTTCCGTGCATTTTAAAATAATGGGGAAAGTATGGTGGAATGATACTTAAAAGAATGGCCTCCTTCCAGCCTCCAGTAACAAGTGTCGTGAAATCCAAGTGACCTAGGCCTCAGCATAGTTTTCTCCCTGGCAGCCATCTTGTGTTTAAGGAGGCACAGACGATCCTTATCACAATTATGGTGATATGTGCTGCAGAAACTGGCAAATAATTCTACACGTAGTGTTTATCTCAAAAGCTGTGCAGCATACATCTTGGTACAGGCCAGTTCATGGGCCCATGCATGGAGGGTTCTAAGGAACCATGGTGGATTCCCAGCTGATGAATCAAAGGATTTTTAATGGAACCGGCTGAAAAGTGCGGATACTGTTTCAGTCTAACTGAAACAGGATCCGCACATTTCACCTGCCACAAATATATCCACTTCCCTGTCTGGGCATAATAAACACAAACAACCAGACTGACAGAGGGACTGTCCCCCAAACCACCCCGATCCCACCCAAAAACGTCCCCTCCGTTGACTCATCCTTATGCTAACTGCCGAAAGTTGCTCACCTTTTAATATAAGGGAGAAAGGATGGGGCAATGATAATTAAAAGACTGGATTCTTGTCAGACTCCCGTACCAAGTATTGGCAACACCAAGCGAGAGAACCCTCAGTATAGGTTTGTCCATGGAAGCCATCTAGGGTTTAAGGAAGCACAAATGAACCTTATCAAAATTATGGTAAAAGTGCTGGAAAAGCTGGCAAATAATTTCCATGGTAGTGGTTATTTCAAATGCTCTGTGGCATACTTCTTTGAACTAGCCTGTTAAGTGGGTCCACACATAGTGGGGTGTAGAGAACTATGGTGGATTCCCAGCTGATGAAGCAAAGGATTCTTAAAGGAACAGGATGAAAAGTGCCGATCCTGTATCAGTCTAAGACTGAAACAGGATCCACACTTTTCACTTGCCACACACATGTCCACTTCTCCTCTCCGGGGATAATAAAAACAAACCACTGGACTGACAGAGGGCCTGGCTCTGCCTCTCCCACCCCACACAAAAACGTTTCCTCCAGCGACTCATCCTTAAGCTAAATGGCAATAGGTGCTCTGCCTTTTAAAATAGTTGTGAAAGGAAGGTGGAATGATACTTAAAGGAATGGCTTCTTGCCACGGACCAGTACCAATTATCGGCAACTCCAAGGGAGATTGGCCTAACCGTAGTTGTTTCTGTGGAAGCCAGCTTGGGTTTCAGGATGCACTGCCTAACCTTTTCACAATCATTGTGAAAGTTGCTGCAAAAACTGGCAAATAATACTCAATGTAGTGGTTATTTCCAAAGCTCTGCGGCATACATCTTGGAACTAGCCAGTTACCTGGACCCACACATAGAGGGGTCTCGACAGCCATGGTGGATTCCCAGCTGATGAATCAAAGGATTCGTAAAGGAACTGGCTGAAAAGTGCGGATCCTGTTTCAGTCTAAGACTGAAACAGGATCCGTACTTTTCACCTGCCACACACATGCCCACCTCTCCTCTTTGGGCATAATAAAGACAAACCACCAGACAGACAGAGAGCCTTCCCCTCAACGCACCACCCGACCCCACTCAAAAACGTCCCCTCCAGCAACTCATTCTTATGATAACTGGAAAAAGGTGTTCTGCCTTTTAAAATGATGGAGAAAGGATGGTGGAATGACTCTTAATAACATGGCTTCTTGCCAGGCTCCAGTACCAACTATCGGCAACACCAAGTGAACTAGGCCTCAGCATACTTTTGTCCGCCCCAGCCATCTTGGGTTGAAGGAGGCACGGACGAACCTTATCACAATTATGGTGAAAGGTGGTGCAAAAACTAGCAAATAATTCTCAACGTAGTGGTTATTTCAAAAGCTCTGTGGCATACTTCTTGGAACTTGCCAGTTACCTGGGCCCACGCATAGAGGTCTTTAAAGAACCATGGTGTATTCCCAGCTGATGAATCAAACGATTCTTTTTTGTTTGTTTGTTTGTTTGTTAGCTCATTATGGGGGTACAAAAGATCAGGCTATATACATTCCCCATGCCTCCCCTTTCCCCCGATTCTGAGCTTCAATTTTGTCCATTCCCTAGTCAGTGCACATCACATTCATCATGTAGGTGTGCACCCCTCCTCTCCCCCACCCCATCCCCCCCAGTTAGAACTTGAAGGGTGTCCATTCCCCAGGCAGTGCACATCACATTCATCAAGTAGGTATACACCCATCCCTTCCACCCGGCCCCAACCTCTGTCCGATACCCAATTGGTGTTGTTCCCAAATGTGCACTCAGGGAAACCAATTTGCTGGTGAGTACATGTGGTGCTTATCTTTCCATTCTTGGGATACTTCACTTAATAGAATGGGATCCAGCTCTCTCCAGGAGAACCAAAGAGATGCCATATCGCCATTATTTCTAATAGCTGAGTAATATTCCATGGTATACATATACCACATTTTGCTAATCCATTCATGAATTGATGGGCATTTGGGTTGTTTCCACATCTTTGTGATTGTGAATTGTGCTGCTATAATCATTCAGGTGCAGGTGTCTTTTTTATAGAATGACTTTTGTTCTTCTGGGTAGATGTCCAATAATGGAATTGCTGGATCGAATGGTAGGTCTACTTGAATCTGTTTAAGGTATCTCCACATTGCTTTCCACAGGGGCTGCACTAGTTTACAGTCCCACCAGCAGTTTATGAATGTACCTATCTCGCCACACCCACACCAACATGTATAGTTTTGGGACTTTTTGATAAAGGCCATTCCTACTGGAGTTAAGTGATATCTCATTGTGGTTTTGATTTGCATTTCCCTGATGATTAGAGATGTTGAACACTTTTTCATATGTTTGTTAGCCATTTTTATATCTTCTTTTGAAAAATTTCTATTTATGTCCTTTGCCCACTTTTTGATAGGGTTGTTTGATTTTTTCTTACTGATTTTTCTGAGTTCTAAATAGATTCTTGTTATCAGTCCTTTATCTGATGTGTAGTATGCGAAAATTTTTTCCCATTCTGTAGGTTGTCCATTTACTCTCGTGACTGTTTCTTTGGCTGTGCAGAAGCTTTTTAATTTGATCAGGTCCCATTTATTTATTTTTGTTGTTGCTGTGATTGCTTTAGGGGTCTTCTTCATAAATTCTTTGCCTAGGCCAATGTCTGTAAGAGTCTTTCCTACATTTTCTTCTAGAATTCTAATAGTTTCTGACCTTAGGTTTAAGTCTGTTAACCACTGTGATTTGATTTTTGTGTGTCCTGTTTTAGTCTTCTACATGTGGATATCCAGTTTTCCCAGCACCATTTATTAAATAAGGAATCTTTTCCCCAGAGTATGTTTTTGTCTGCTTTGTCAAAGATTAGATGGCTATATGAGGATGGTTTTATATTGGGATTTTCTGTTCTGTTCCACTGGTCTGTGTCCCTGCACTTGTGCCAGTACCAGGCTGTTTTAAGAACCACAGCCTTGTAGTATAGTTTGAAGTCTGGCAAATTAATACTTCCCATTTTGTTTTTGTTGTTTAAGATTGCTTTTGCTAAACGGGGTCTTCCCTGGTTCCATACAAAGCGTAAAATTATTTTTTCTATGTCTGTGAAAAAAGATGTTGGTAATTTAATAAGGATTGCATTGAATCTGTAGATAACTTTGGGCAGTATAGACATTTTAACAATGTTGATTCTACCGATCCATGAGCATGGTATGGTTTCCCACCTATTTACATGTTCTGCAATTTCCTTCCTCAGTGTTTCATAGTTCTCCCTATAGAGGTCCTTTACCTCCTTAGTTAAATAAATTCCTAGGTATTTTATTTTCTTTGTTGCTATTTTGAAGGGTATTGAGTCCTTAATTTGGTTTTCCATTTGACTGTTATTGGCATATATGAATTCCTCTGATTTGTGTGTATTGATTTTCTATCCTGAGACTTTACTGAATTCATTGATCAATTCCAGGAGTCTCTTGGTTGAAACCTTGGGGTTTTATAGATATAACATCATATCATCAGCAAAGAGTGAGAGTTTGATCTCTTCTGTCCCTATTTCAACTCCCTTGATTCTGCTCTCTTGCCTGATAGCTCTTGCAAGGACTTCCAATACTATGTAGAAAAGTAATGGGGACAGTGGTAAGCCTTGTCTGGTTCCAGTTTGAAGTGGGAATGCTTTCAGTTTTTCCCCATTCAGTATGATGTTGGCTGAGGGTTTGTCGTATATGGCTTGTATCATTTTTATATAGGCCCCATCTATGCCTATTTTGTTAAGTGTTCTTATCATAAAAGGGTGTTGAATTTTGTCAAATGCTTTCTCTGCATCTATTGAGAGGATCATCTGATCTTTATTTTTGCTTCTATTTATGTGATGAATTACATTCCCATATGTCAAACCATCCCTGCATCTCTGGGATGAAGCCCACTTGGTCGTGATGGATTATTTTTTTGATAAGCACTTGGATTCGATTTGTTAGAATTTTATTGAGAATTTTTGCATCTATATTCATAAGAGAAATTGGTCTATAGTTCTCTGTTTTAGTTGCATCCTTTCCTGGATTTGGTATCAGGATTATGTTGGCTTGGTAAAAAGTGTTGGGGAGAATCCCATCCTTCTCTATATTGGAGAATAGTTTATGTACGATGGGCACCAGTTCTTCTTTGTAGGTATGGTAGAATTCAGGTGTGAACCCATCTGGTCCAGGGCTTTTCTTTTTGGGAAGGTTTTTTATTGCTGTTTCAATTTCAGATCTAGATATCGGTCTATTCAGGAATTCTGTGTCTTCCTGGTTGAGCCTGGGAAGGCTGTGTGTTTATAAGAATTTGTCCATTTCCTCCAGGTTTTCTAATTTGTGTGCATAAAGATTTTTGTAGAATTCATAGATGATATCATGTATCTCTGTGGCATCAGTCGTGATTACTCCTTTCGTGTTCCTGATCGAGGTTATAAGAGATTTTTCTTTTCTGCTCTTGGTTAGTTTAGCCAGAGGTGTGTCAATTTTGTTTATTTTTTCAAAGAACCAACTTTTGGTTTTATTAATCTCCGTTATGGTTTGGTTTAATCTCCCTTATGGTCCTTTTCATTTAGTTCTGATTTAATCTTAATAATTTCCTTCTGCTGGGTTTGGGTTTGGTCTCTTCTTTCTTCTCCAGCTCTTTGAGTCTATTCATTAGATTGTCTATTTGTAAGTTTTCTGTCTTTTTGGTATAGGCATTTATGGAAATAAATTTTCCTCTCAGGACTGCTTTAGCTGTGTCCCACAGATTTTGATAAGTTGTATCTCCTTTGTCGTTTAATTCAGAGAATCTTTTGATTTCTGACTTGATTTCTTCATTTATAAAATGATTGTTCAGGAGAAGGTTATTTAGCTTCCATGACTTTGAGTAGAAATGAGGATTTCTGTTAGGGTTCATTGTTACTTTTATTCCACTGTGATCCGAGAAGCTGCATGGTATTATTTCTATATTTTTAAATTTTTTAAGACATGCTTTATGTCCTAAGATATGGTCAATCTTGGAGAATGTCCCATGAGCTGATGAGAAGAACTTATATTCAGTGGTATTTGGGTAGAATGTCCTGTAGATGTCAGTCAGGCCCATTTGTTCTAGCATTCTATATACGTCCAATATTTCTTTGTTTATTTTTTGTTTGGAGGATCTGTCTTGAACTGTCAGTGGCGTGTTAAAATCTCTGGCTACTAAAGTGTTGTTATCTATCATTTGGTTCAGATCAAGTAGGGTTTGCTTTATGAATCTGGGTGCACCTAGATCGGGTGCATATATGTTAAGTATAGTTATGTCTTCTTGTTGAATTGTACCCTTCACCAGTATATAGTAACCATCTTTGTCTTTCTTTACTTTTGTTGATTTAAAAACTACGTTATCGGAGATTAGAACTGCCACGCCAGCTTTCTTTTGGGTTCCATTTGCTTGGAATATTGATTTCCACCCTTTTATTTTCAGTCTAAATGCATCCTTGCAGGTTAGATGAGTTTCCTGAAGACAGCAGATACTTGGCTTATATCTTTTTTATCCATCGGGCCAGTCCATGTCTCTTGAGTGGGGAATTCAATCCATTCACATTTAATGAGAGAACTGATAAGCGAGACAGATTGCTGTTCCTCATGTTGGGTTGAATTTCATTGATCTGTTTTCTCTCTTGAGCCATTATGATAACTGTGTTTTCATATTTATCTCTTGATTAGTGTTACATTCGAAGGTCCTTCTTGTGCTGGACCACGTGTAACTCTGTTTTGAATACTTCTTGGAAAGCTGCTCTTGTCTTGGTGAATTCTCTGAGTTTTTGTTTATCTGAGAATGTCTTAATTTCACCTTCATATATAAAACTGAGCTTATCTGGGTACAGGATTCTAGGCTGGGCATTATTCTGTTTCAGAAGAGTGAGAATGGGGCTCCAATCTCTTCTTGCTTGTAAGGTTTCAGTTGAGAAATCTGGCGTGATTCGGATGGGCTTTCCTTTGTATGTTACTTGTTTTTTTCTCCTTACAGATTGAAGAAGGGCCTCGTTAGTGGATATTTTGGTCAGTCTGATAACTACATGACGTGGTGTCTTCCTATTTGGTATGAATCTCTCAGAGGTTCTTTGAGCTTCTTGAACCTGTGTATCTAGAGATTTGGCAAGGCCTGGGAAATTTTCCTCAATTATATCTTCAGATACTTTATTCAACCCTTGCTTATTGTCTTCTTCACCCTCAGGAATGCCGATAACTCTCACGTTAGGCTTCTTTACATAATCCCACATTTCTTGTAGACTATGATTATTTCTCATGTTTCTTTGTTTTAACTCTGTGACTGCCTTATTTAATTGGAAAGTGTTATCTTCGATCTCTGAGATTCTTTCTTCTGTTTGATCTACCCTGCTCTTGAGACTTTCCACTGTGTTTTGTAGCTCCTTGAATAAATTTTTCATTTCCAGGAGTTCAGTTTGATTTTTCTTCAGTATTTCAATTTCTTTGGTGAATTTTTCTTCCAAGTCCTGGATCTTTTTTGTGGTTTCTTTGTGTTGATTATCCATTTTTTCTTGCATAATGTTCAGCGTATTTATGATCCATGTTTGAAATTCTTCCTGTGACATGTTGCTATTTGGAATCTGCTTTGTGTTAATTGGTGGAGAACTAGTAATCCTCTTTGAGGGCATGGTTTCAGCTTGATTCTTTATACTCCTAGAGTTCCTTCGCTGAGCCCTTCCCATCTGAATGAATCCTTAAGATCCCTTCTTTCAGCTTTAGTCTGGATAGGGGCACACTGTGAGTGCCAGGTAAGCTGCCTCCTCTGTCACTAGGGGGAGCCCTTCACATATTGTTCAGGATTTTGCTAGCTCCGCTGGGGGGGCTGCCCCTCTTCCTCTCCCGAGGTGGCTTCTGTCTCTCTCTGCAAGAAAGACAGTGGATAGGGAGAGTGGAGCGGTGCCCTCATTCGCCCAGTGCCCCAGCCACTGCAGTTCCCGTGGGAGATGGTCTGCCCCACCCCAATGTCTGCAAGGTCCACGCTCCACTCTCTCGTGACTGGGGAACCACTCAGTGTTCACACAAAGGTGGAGCTCCTAGTCAGGGTCCGTGGACTAGGGAAGGGAGCCGCCCAGGGAGCCGCCCGGTACCCAATCACTCCTCAGCGTTTAGGCTGTGGACCCCTACAATGGCGGCCGCCCGTCTGCAGATCACTGTCACTGGGGTTGAATGCTCAGGGACCGGCAGAGGCCAGAGGAGCCGGGGAGCGGGAGAATCCAGCCGCCCACCTATACGAGGCAGTTTGGCGTCTGCTAGAGCCGGGACCAAAGCAGCCCCACCGCCCACGTATAGGAGACAGTTGCTAGGTGCGTCAGCTGCGCACAGCACTCCAGGGTCCAAAATGCCTCCTGCCAATGTCTCCTCTCTGCAGAGCCCCACATCTCCCGTGGCGATTCTGCACCGACTTCAGGCAGATCCTCAATTGAGTGGGTGTGGAGGTCAGAGGGGGAACAAGATGCTTTCCTGTGGGGCTGAACCCACCCCACTCTCTGGTGAGGTGGGTACAGCTGTCCCGTGCTCCCTTCTCTATTGGCCATCCCGCACTCTCCAGATTTTGGTGATTTATTTCCCTAATCACCTCAGTCTTTTCTTGCTCTCTCTCTCTGTCCCACGCTGATTCTCCATGGATTCACACCACCGTTCTTGTGGGGAAGTGAACCTCTAGGGTTGTGGCAGTGGGAGACCCATGCCTTCCACTCCAGGAGCACGAATCCAGGAGGTCACCACCATTCCACCATCATTGAGAATGAATCAAAGGAGTCTTAAAGGAACGGGCTGAAAAGTGCGGATCCTGTTTCAGTCTAAGTCTGAAACAGGATCCGCACTTTTCACCTGCCACACACATGCCCACTTCTCCTCTCTGGGCATAATAAAAACAAACCACTGGACTGACAGAGGGCTTGCCCCCCCACACACACCACACGACCCCACACAAAAACGTCCCCTCCAGTGACTCATTCTTATGCTAACTGGCAAATGGTGCTATGCCTTTTAAAATAATGGAAAAAGGATGGTGGAATGATACTTGAAAGACTGGTTTTATTCCACGCTCCCGTACCAAGTATCGGCAACACCAAGTGAGCTAGGCCTCAGCATAGTTTTTTCCCTGGCAGCCATCTTGGGATTAAGGAGGCAGAGAAGTACCTTGTCACAATTATGGTGAAAGGTGCTGCAAAAATTGGCAAATAATTCTCCACGTAGTGGTTATTTCAAAAGCTCTATGGCATACTTCTTGGAACCAGCTAGTTACCTGGGGCCACGCATAGAGGGTTATAGAGAACCATGGTGGATTCACGGAAGAAGAGTCAAATGATTCTTAAAGGAACGGGCAGAAAATGTGGATCCTGTTTCAGTCTAAGACTAAAACAGGATCCGCACTTTTCACCTGCTGCACACATGCCAAC